>NW_009701079.1:0-29992 GCF_000703405.1 Apaloderma vittatum
GCCCGTTTTTCTGTTCTCGAGGAAATGTGTTAACTTTTTCCATGCCTGTGGAATAGCTTTTCCTTTGCAAAGGTGAGTTTGACTTGCCACGGCAGTGCTGACCACAGAGGGGAAGAAGCACAGTCAGCACAAGGTGGTGTTCACTTCCTTCCTTGTTTAGTAGGACGGACAGATGTTACCCTGTTAAGCAGTACTGCAGTTTGATTCATATTTCTTTTAAAACTGGCCTCTTAGTTTGGATCAACAGATAGTAATGTGTGCTGGTGGGGGTTTGGCACCTAGTTGGCCTTAGTGTTCTGACAACTATGTTGTTTACTGGCTAATGCTAAGCACACTCAGGCCTGGGAAGAGAAGAGTGATCTTGCACACTGACTAAAGAGCCTCAGTTTTTCTGATAGTTACCTGACTGATAAGCAGAACCTCATGGAGAAATGAGTTTTACTTAAATGCAGGAGATGCACATATACTTTTAAGAGCCAAGCATGTTTGCTAGATAGTAGTTGATATAGTTGTACTCAAAATGAGAGCCTATAAAGAATGTCTGATTTCTTTTTAAAGTTATGTTAAAAAAAAAAAGCTGCCTCATAGGTATTTTTTTCCTGTGAATTGGAAAGATTTAAAATACCTTTAATGTTTTAATTATTTTTTTCCAGATTAATAAGCTTCCTGAAGCATTGTTATGGGAGTGAAAGGAGTTCTAATTGTTAACTTGCAGTTATGCATTTTGAATATAGAAGCATGAGGCTGTTCTGGACTTTGTTTTTTTGAAATGTTAGGCATTCAGCTGGTTATAAGAAACAGGAGTTTCTCAGTATTTGTTTACTTGTTTGTTTGCTTTTATTTTGAGAAGAGTATTTCCTCTTTTCTAACAGTTTCTAATGAATTCAAAGTGAAGTTTGAAATGGCTTGTTCTCATTTTGTTTTATCTTTTTCCTACAAGTTACTCTAAAGTGGTCTTTGAATTTTAATAAATATTTTTGACTGTAATCTATCACTTGGATTCTGTAGCTTTTCTTTTGGTTGTCTAACATTCCAGCTTCAACTAGGACTGCAGCTGTACAATATGCTTATGCAAGTAAAATATCCTTTATTTAACACTACAAGTCATCAGTATAAAAGGTCATTTTTATCTCTTCTGCAATCTGAGAGTTTTACAAGTATTCATATGGTGCTTATTTTTAAAACTTTGACATTTTCCCCAGGTTTAAGTTTATTTTATCGTACAAGTTCCTCGCTGCCATAATGAGGCTAGTAATTCTTGAAGATTATGATCAGGCTAGTGAATGGGCAGCAAAATACATCTGTAATCGTATTATCCAATTCAAGCCAAGTCCAGGAAGATATTTCACGCTTGGTCTACCAACAGGCAAGTTTTTTTCAAAGCCTATGTAAATGACTAAACCTAGATCTATGTTTGTATCATTGCTAACAGATGCAGTATCTAAAAGAACACAAATATACTTTGATAGTCCTCCAACATAATTCTTTTTAAATATGGATTTGATTTGTGTAAAAAATTTTGATAAAGTTTGAGAAGCTGAGAAAAACTAAAACGAGCAATGACAGATTTATGTTGAAAAGCACTGTAGCTAAATTTGACTATGAAGAGATTTAAATACACTGAAAACATTATGGAGATACATAGAACAGTCGAAAAAAATTTGTTTAACAGGGAGTACACCTTTGGGATGCTACAAAAAGCTGATAGAGTATCACAAGAATGGAGATCTCTCTTTCAAATATGTAAAGACTTTCAACATGGATGAATATGTAGGTAAGATATGCTAATTATTTGAGAACATGCTACACTTTTTCTTCCTTTATTAAAGCTGTTAAATACTTTGTCAAAGCCTAGTATGTTTGTGCTGCTACAGTAGACTTCTGTCTATTGGGTCATCTTAAGCATTTTCCACCATTCCTTTATCTAGAAAAAGGCAAATAATAAACAAGTGTATCCTGGGCTAAATTCAGTGCTTCATAATACTTCCGTATTATGTGTTGTCACGTAATACTGTGACTCAATTTCTTTTGAAGACGTTACACTCTTTGTGATAATATGTATGCAAAGGGAATGTAGACCAATCACCTCGTGCATGCCAACAGGAAACCTTTCTTCTCAGTATAATACTGCTCTATCTGACTTAGGTTTGCCTTGCATGCCCTACATTGGCTAAACATAAACTAGAAGTAAGGCTGTTTGTTTAAATCTTGTAATGTGCTAATTTCACCCTAAATGATTTCAGGGCTTCCCAGAAATCATCCAGAGAGCTATCATTCCTATATGTGGAATAACTTCTTTAAACATATTGACATAGATCCAAATAATGCTCATATCCTTGATGGGAATGCTCCAGACTTACAGGCGGAATGTGATGCGTTTGAAAAGAAAATTGAAGAAGCAGGGGGGATTGATCTGTTTGTTGGAGGTATGAGGAAATGCTCTGTGGTTAGTTACAATTCATACAAATATGCTCTTTCTTTATCCACTAGTTTTGTAACTTAGCTAAACTATTTTTTTTCAATTATGGGTTAAGAAAGTTGTGTGACTAACAAAGAACCAGTATGAATATCAAAACTGAATGGCTGGTGTCCAAGTTACTAATAACTTCAAGTATGTTTTGAATGGTTTTTATTAAAAATGGGGAACAAAAACAAGAAAAGAATCCTACAACTTTCTTATCCGTTTACAATGTTTGAGGATATTTGTTGACTCGCAGGTCTGGAATGATTTACTTCTTTTAACTTTGAAAAGGCATTGGTCCAGATGGCCACATTGCATTCAATGAACCCGGATCAAGTTTGTCTTCAAGAACAAGATTAAAGACTTTAGCAATGGACACCATTTTGGCAAATGCCAAATACTTTGATGGAGACTTATCTAAAGTTCCAACTATGGCGCTAACAGTTGGTGTGGGTACAGTGATGGATGCTAGAGAAGTAAGAACTCCTTTAGTTCTAGTTGCATGTGTCTGTTTTCAAGACTAGTCGGTATTGATACTGGGGTTGAAAGTAAAGAGACCTTTGTTTTGCAGGTGATGATTCTTATAACAGGCGCACATAAGGCTTTTGCGCTGTACAAAGCGATTGAAGAAGGAGTCAATCATATGTGGACAGTTTCGGCTTTCCAGCAACACCCTCGTACTATCTTTGTGTGTGATGAAGATGCTACTTTAGAACTAAGAGTTAAAACTGTGAAGTACTTTAAAGGTGAGCACTGAATCAGAGGTTACATGTATTTAACAAAAAAAACCCCAATTTTAAATTATATTGATTTGTCTGAGCCTTCCAACACTTTACAGTAGCCAATGTGTAATGTTATATATTCAAGATACTAAATGTTAACTTATTTCTTGTGAATGGGAAAGCGCTAGGAAGTGTAACTTGTGTTCTTTACATTCCTGACAAATCTGCTTTGGAAAAAGTACTTCCTTTGAGTCCAATTTGAAATGGTAGTTTAGTAATCTTTGGCTGTATGTAGAAGAGCAGCAGTCTGGTGTTCTAGAATACTGGTCTTAAATGCATTGGAAAGTTTCACTTAAAGAAAACTTGATACGTTTATTAATCTTAATATGTTTTCATGCTGCTTCTGCCTGTGCTATAATGTGCTGTCTAGTGAGCTTGAAATGTGTGACTTTGAAGCCACCTGAGGACACTTCATACAGTGCAGTTAGCATTAACAGTCTGTACTGCCATTGAATATGCTGCACCCTTTTACTGTGCTTTTCATATTTGTAGTAGGTATATTATGGCAAACTTAAAGTGTGGATTTTTGATAGTCATTGAGACTTCCCAGATGTGAACTGTATTTCACTGAGAGTGTAGAAGCTGAGAGTAATAATTTTCTCCTAACTATATTAGCAGAGCAAATGCAGTTGTGTAAATCAGTCATCTTTCTCTCTAGCAGGGATACCTGTAGTAGCTGAGGTATCTTAGAACAAGATTGTAATTTCATAAAATTGTTATTTATATCACCAGTGTCCATATATGTATTAGACTGCAATTCTGGCATCAGTGTAATTTTTATCCTGACATCACTTGTGGCCATCTAGTCGATTTTGCATTTTTTTTTTTTCAGTATGCTGTTCTCTTCTCTGCATTTGAGGGGTTGGGGTGTGTTAGTCCTTACCTGTATCATATTCCTAGGTAGTACTTATTGCTTTCAAAGATAAACTTCTTTAACTGCTTGGATAAACTTTAATCATTATCCTGTATTTCATATAAATGAAAGCTGTGCTTGGGAAAGGTGTAAACCTAATGTAGATCTACTAAGTATGAATGACTGAACATTGCTTTAAAAACATGAAGGGCTACAGTTTATGAATGTGTGCTGTTGTGTCACACTGTATTTAATTACCCTGTAACACAGAGCAGTAGAATTCCTAAAGATAGTTTACTTTTAAGATGAAGAAATCTTAATACTGCTAATTATAGTAAGTATTTACTGTGATTGTTGATTGTTTTTTTTTCACCATTTAAGAATTCTCAAGGCATTATATGAAACTTTAGTATTTTTTTTATATAAACAAACAAGTACACACTTGCTGGTAACTAGAATATTTCTTACTCCCTTTCACTTTTTTCTAACTTTCTGAAAACCTATTAGAGGCTACAATTATCAAGTGTACTTAAATATTCTTGGTGGGAAAGGTAACTTCCTTGCAGAATAAAGGAGAAAATGACTTTTGAAGTTACTAATTAGTCTGCAGATAATTCAGGATAGTTGCTGCTCTTAACTGTATGCAGAGATCTGTTTGTTCAAAGCATACTTGAATATACAGTGAGGCTTTCCTTTGAAATAATTGTTTTGGCATCTAGTGCATACCTTAAAAAAATACTTTTGTTTCTAGCTTCCTGAAAACAGGATTTCACTAATAGGATTTAAATATGCTTCATAAAATATGGCAGAGGCAATGCTTTGTAAACATTTTTCATGTCTTTAGGAAATGGGTAATTATCTCCTTTTCATTTCCCTTTTTTAGAAGAGAACACTGGTAGGAAATGAAATGTTTTAAAGCTCAAAACATGGTTCTAGTTGAGTAGTGTGTGCAGCTGTTGGTTTTTCAGTACAAAGGGTTTTTCTATCAAATGCATACTTAGTATTTTCTCATGTAAAAATCCTGGAAGATATTAGACTTGATCTTTCCCACGTACATCAACCCAACAGTTACCCTTCATGAAATCTGAAAAACTGTTTTCTTCAGTTATGTTGCCTTCTAAAGTTTAGGGGTTTTTTCACTAATATGTGAAACTAATTCATCACCTCTAGAGACAAAATGAGCTGGGTTCTTGAGTCAGTTATAGGTGTGATGGCTGCTGAGTATGGCTGAATGTGTCACTGAGAAGGAAATAGTAACATCATCATTTTATATTAAATAATCACACACTTGATTAGAAATAGATGCTGCCTTTTGCTCTAGTCATCTACAGTAATGACCTCAGATTTAGTTATTCAAATTCTGCGTTGCTACAGTGACACTAATTTTGCCACCAGATGCATCATGTAGCAAAGGTGTTTGAATATTCTTTGCCATAGATAATCACTAAAATGTCCATTATTGTCAAAATTCTGTTGTGGTTTTTAAGGAAATTTCTCTAATTTTAATGCTGCATTTTGCTTAAATTTGTAATTTTAGAAGTTAACCTTTAGTTGGGTGCTAAAATGGACTTCTTTGCAGATTGTGAACCCTGAGCAGTTACTGTTACTAGGCCTTAAGGTGAAGTGAGGTTAAAGACATCTGTGAGGGAATGACATACATACATAAATGTAGGTAACTTAGTAAATACGTTGTAACAAAGTAACAAAGTATTTTTTTCAATTGCTTTTTCCTTCAGCCCTTTCCAAAATTAAAATATATTAATTATAAAAAAAAAATGGTCCCCTAATGACAGCTATGGATGACTTGTATATGACTAAAAAAAGCCCAGATAGAATTAAAACCAGTTGAACTACTGAAGCTTTGAATCTGCATTAACAGGCTGGATACTTTTAGTTTGGTTTTGCCAGTCTAGGGCCACAAGTTTGCTATTAAATACAAAGACAGTAACTCCACAATGCTAGAATATTGCAATTCAAGCTGTAGAATTATCAGTGTTTGTACATGTATGAGGGAGTTTATGTTGCTGTTATATAGTTTTTAATACAAAGGGAAGATGGATGGATCTTACATATTCAATTCACTGGGAAGTGTTCCAGATCTGCTTCTTGATGGGTTTGTTTCCAGAGAACTGTCTCATCCCTGCTCACTTCATACTGCAGATACCATTTAGTATTCAAGGAATATATATGCTGTCTCTAACTTCTGATTTCTAAACTACTTTAAATAGCCATCATTGTTATTCTCTTCAGTGAAGTATTTAAAAGGTGTATTTTGAAACAAACTCCAAATAAAAATATGGCTAGAGGGACATGTTGAAAAAGTATAACTAATGTAAAGCTGGCATTGTTGCTTTCCCCTCAAGGTTTAATGCATGTGCACAATAAGCTTGTGGACCCACTGTACAGTATGAAAGAAAACTGAAAGAAGAACTGAAGAGGAACTCCATGTGGGTCAACAGCAACAGTTTTAGGTAGCAGATGAGTTCACTGCTATGCAATCTGGTAAAACTGTTTAAAATGGGCAATCCTAGGTACTGTATTTTTTAAAAGGTCCAATATCAGTACATTCCATCTCCATTTGCTGTGTTGTGCAGTTTGCTTTATTGTTTAGAGCTCTGTTGTTGGCTGGTACTTAACTCCATGGACCAGAACAAACTTATGGAAACCTGCATGTTATGTAGGGGTGGGGAAAAGCAGAGCACTTATTCTAGCACAGCAATGTAATGCATCTGCCTCTGTTAGAGAATATTTTACCCTTAAAATTTGTAATTTTTGGCTTGATTAGTGTAACTGCATTTTGCATTTGCATCTCCAGGCAGAATGGTTTTGGCCTTTGTCAACACTATGGACTTGTAAGAGTTGTACAATTTCTACTATGAGATGTTCTGTTTACATATATCTAATGTACACTGAGCTTTTGCACTTGGTTGCCTTAAATTTTTCTTAAACAGTTTTGGGGCATCTCAAGTCCTGCTGTATAATTCAGGCAAATAAAAATACAAAAGCAGTGCCTAAAAATGCACCAAATTCTTGAAAGTGATAACTTACTCCACAGATTGAAATATTAAACTTCTGCCATAGCACTTTTTCCATTCATGTATTTCAAATTACTGTAGGATTTTTGTATTTTTGGTAATTGAGCTTTATACATAAGGAAAAACCTAAATGTTCTCTTCTGGAGGTACTTTGTTTAATTGTACCAGTGATGTTACTATTAAATGCTTGAAAAGAGGTTAATTTACAGGAATATAATGTCTGCAAGTTTAATACATGATCATTTGAAGTCAACTGTTAATCATTTTGCAATAGTTACCTCTCATTGTATCAGTATAAACACTGAGCTGTTACAGGGAATGGTATTTCCTACTCTGAATATATAAGTAAAACTTAAATATAAAATTTCAAAATTGTTTTGTTTCTAATATAAAGTCTGACATAAATAAATACTTCAGGGGTTCATGGAGAGGCTAGGAACTTTTTGTGCCACCTTTCACCTAAGGAGAAGGTTAGATGGTATAGATTTAGACTTTTGGGGAGGAAGGAGCATGCCCGTGTGTAAAATACTCACTGAGAGAAAGTTAAACAACGCTTAACTTCCACAATTTTGTAATAAAGGCCTATCATCCAGGTGAAAAACTTGGTAAATGAACAGTAAGTAAAATTCCAACAAGTACACCAATACATGTTCTAACCAAACCTAGGAACTGTTCAAGGCCCAAATTGGTCTTATGTAACCATTCTACCAATAGCTTGTTTTTTCATAGAGTAAAACTTAACATTTCTTTGGAGATTAGCATAGTTAGGCTGTTTTCATAGTAAACTGACACACTTAAAAATAAACAGTGGTGCATTAAAAAAGAAATCATTTTAGTTTTTCCAGATGTGACTTCCCAATATCATCAAAATTTCCTGACAACAGCAACTTTAGAAAGTAAAACAGAAAGGAGCTTGATATTTTTGTGGTAACTGTTCAAACTTCTGTGTTTCTTCTAAAAAAAACCAACCCCACATAGCATTCTTTGTCCATGCATATGTTTCAGTTATTTTTTTAAAAACTTTTGTTGCTGTTCTCATGCAAGGTCTTGCAATGCAAAAGTAAAACAACTACATTAAAATTTAAGTGTTGAAAGTACGAAAACTTCTAGATTCAGTCAAATCAATTAAGTTTAATTTCATAAAAATCTATAAGCATCTGTACATTAATAGTCCTTTCATGTTCCCACATGTATATAATTTACACCACAGTGTCATGTTCTGTCTCACAGTGATAAATTATACAACAGCTCATTATGTTACCGTCTACAAAAAGTTGAGAGAATAATCAGTTATGTGTCACTGATCTCTATTTGTCAGTTTGTCTCTTTAAAACACGTATAAAGGCATCTCTTGGTACTTCCACGTTGCCAATTTTTCTCATCATCTTCTTCCCTTCTGCCTGCCTCTTTAAGAGCTTCATTTTTCTTGTAATGTCTCCACCATACTATGAAAAGGAAAAATATTTTAGAGTAAGCTTAATAAATTTCAACAACAGTACTCAAGGGCTTAAAACCAGTCAGTTACAGAGTCAGTTATATTATGACAATAGATTATTTTATGCTTCTAGATACATTAACTGAACCCTTATACAATGCTGAACAAACACCATCCCACATAACTGCCTAGCAGAAGAATTTTTCCTATAGCTTTGTTGAGTCTTGTTGATAGTCAAGGCCTTGTCATGATTTATTACTGAAAACCCAAGTAAAAGTCTTTAAAGAAGCACTTTTAAGTTTCTTAAATTACCTGAAAAACAAAATTTAGTAAACGTGGTTACATATGTGTGCACACATACATTTACTGTGTGTCTACAACTATTAGGAAATGGTGAGAAGACAGCAATGAACACACACTTGAGTTCACTCTAAGAGTAATTTGAAAAAGCTGTTACTCTTTCTGATCCATTGTTACTGCCTGCTGCAAGAAGCTGAAAATACCTGTTAATATTGTATTGACACTTAGGAGCATGCTGGTTTTGCTGTGTTTCTATGAAAAGACAGACTTATCCCATTAGCAGGACTCTTGGGTTTCTGTACATCAGAAACACCAAAAAATGAAAAAAATACCTACACATTTTGCCACAACATTTTTTCTGTAAGCTTTCAGCCTGTAAAATAAAATAACATAGATACATTAGAACATCTCCCTCATGTGAAGCTAAATGCTGAGTTGTCAAAATGCCAAGCATTGTTTTGCTACTAGTTTTATAGTAAAAATGCATTGGAATCCTGACATTTTCATGTTTTGTACATAGAAGATGAAGTTCTGAACAGAAGACTTAATTCATATTTCTCAGTTCTAGAAATATCCTTTAGCATGTACAATAGGTACCTAAAAAATATGATCTTGCCTTTTTATCTAGGATTTCTGCTATGATTCATAGTGTTGTACATACGGATACAGATATGTACACACATATTATAGCACCTCTGCCTGGACCCTACCTTTAAATAAGATTTAAGTTGTGGTAAAAGGATTAAACAGCAACAGCAAAAATGTGACAAGAAGCATGTTTGCTCTAAGAGAAGTGAGTGCTGCTAAGAAATAGTTGCGTGTTCAGCTTGCAACATATTTCCTTTAGAACAGCACAGTTCAGGGGTTTTTTTGCTGACTCTCCTACAGATAATTTATTCCACAGCTAGCTAAGCTTTTTCAGTAATAAGAAACTTTTTCCATTGCCAAAGAGGAAGTTGAACACATGGGCCTTGCAAGTTATACTCTGCCAACTAAGTACAATGCTGACTACATGCAAGTTAAAATAAAAATACATTTTTTTCCATTAAACTTACACAAAGTCCTTAGTATATGGGTTGTTTTTTTCCTTTGTTTTCAAGAGGTTCAGTAGCATATACAAGAAAAATACAACTTTACAGTAAAATCAAAGTACTGTGATGCATAAAACTATTTAAGTAAGACATTTAAAGTCTTTTTGAGTAGCTTAAAATAAGGGGAAAAAAAAGTAAAGAGAATGAATTAATTCACTTACGTTTCTCTTGCAATTATTTTCTTGCCAACAGCAGCCTGGATAGCTATTTCAAACAACTGTCGAGGTATAGCATCTTTTAAACGTTCACACATGTATTTACCAGTAGCGTATGCCTTATCCCTGAAAAGACAGTCCCCAGTGTTTTCAGAAGGAGTAATACAATTCCAAAAATACATCCATAGACCAAATTTTGATAAAAGGATTTTAGAGGTTTTCTTTTTAACTCAAAAGGTAAGCTGATCAGATCATCATTTTGCATCTAATGAGTGGTCTCGGTATTTTACCTGTTTCTTACAAACAGGTGGTAGGATTGTATTAATGGAAAGTATTCAAATAAATTTAAAATATTTATAATAAATACCCTGAGCATCTATTACACCGAAGCCATTCTGAATACTGTGAGAGCTTCAAATTCAATTTTAAATGAGGTCAAAGAGGATTTTCACTGATTGCAGGCCAGAATGGTCAAAATATCTACAACAGAAATATTTTTAAAACATCTGTTTTAATATAACAAGAAAAAAGCCCACAATTTCAATGTGCTCTTGTCATCTGCTAATAAAAATCATCCAACTATATTCAGCATCTGCATATCTTTCAAATTTTGGAAAGAGAAAATGATAAAAGGTCTGAAGAAGCTACTAAACAGATACTTTCATAAGCCATTGGAAACTAATGGGTCTCTCTAAAAACATCCATATTTAGTGAACATATTTTGGCAACATACAGCTGAAAGTAGTTTTACATGTTTTAGGGTAGCAGCAATGACTCCTTGCTATCTGTATAAAGCAGATAGTTTAAGCATGGAGTGATTAAGTAATCTTCATTAAGGATTAGTTTTAGAAGGTATTTACTTGTAAAATTAGGACAACTAATAATGGCTAGCTTAATACTGAGCTTAGTCATCTCAGTAATTCTCTGTAAAAGTAATTCAAGATAATTATTTTTAGATAGAAACGTAGTCCTTACAGTGAGGTGACTGAGAATTAACTGAAGCAGAAGCAGAATGAATTCTGACTACAAGTTTTCTAAAAAAAAACCAAACACAACAACTTGTAATCTAAAACTAAAAGAAAGGCTCTCGGTTTTAGTAAGCTAAACAGTTCAAGGCTGCAAGCTAAATTGATCAAGAAACACATGTTGAAGCAAGATTGCCCACTCCATTTGGCACCTTTTCAAAGAAAGAGATGCAGGTAAATTGCTAAACATTTACGAAAAACACATTAAACAGCAAATATATGTAAGAATTATCCTGCTCCAGCCCCATGATCTTTCTGAACAAAGTAACGGTCTCATTTCCCTATGTCACCTTCTGAAGTCAAGGAATTCTACTGATTTCAGGACTACAGTTATGTAAAAAATATACAATTTTTTAGCAACTACAAGACAGTATTTTAAGAAGGACAAAAAGAAAAACCCTATAACTCAAAACAAAACCTCCCAGAAGTTGATCTTGGGATTACTGGAAAGGGATGCTAAAGTTAGAGGGGAGTCTTACAAAAACACTGTGAGAAGAAAGCAAGGGGAGAGGCTGGAAACATAAAGGCATTATTCTCACCAGCAAACTAGTAATTCCTTAGAAACTTACAGAAACTGAATCATTTTAGAAAAAAGTTTCTGAGAGAATTCCATCCAATAAGTATTTCTACGGCTACTCTGGCTAGAGAAAAAATAACAATGAACTTGTATATAACAGGAACTATACAGAGCATACAAATAATTAATTTTTTCAGTTTTCCATTCGTAAATAATAAATGCCATGAACAATTCATCTGGCACTGCCCAGACTGGTCTGTATTTACATTTTTCCAGCTCCTTAAAAGATCAGCATTTTGCATTTCTTTCTCTTCCCTGTCCTATATTAACCTCAAAAATTTACCTAGCATGTAAATGCCTCTAGTTTTCCAGTCATCTCCAAAAGTGGTGATGTGCCAAAAGCCTCAATGCTCTTCTTTGTATATTAATAGGAAGTATTATTTCTTTGGAATACAGAGTCCAGTCAACCTACTTGTGTACGATCGTTGCCAGTTCTTCAACTGGATTTCCATTAAGAAGAATATCCATTTTTATAAGGTCTGCTGCCTGGTATCCTGCATCTTCATAATCAAAACTAAATAGAAGGAGTTTACAAGTTAGTGATAAGTTTGTCAAAATTATATTCAGCATTTTTGTCCCATAAATTTTAATGTTTAGATAAATTTCTTAAGAAAGCACTCAGATATTTTTATTAAACTAGAAGCAGTTTTTAGTAGTCTCTCAGTATGGTTCCCTTATGCAAGACTGAACTAGATATTTACTGCAGATAAATCTCATTTTCAAGGCAGCAGAATTACAGAATGGTTTGGGTTGGAAAGGACCTTAAAGCTCATCTAGTTCCAACCCCCCTGCCAGGTTCCAACATCCCCATGCCAGGTTGCTCAGAGCCCCATCCAGCCTGGCCTTCAACACTTCCAGGGTGAGGGCACCCACAACTCTGGGCAACCTACCCCAGTGTCTCACCACCCTCATAGTGAAGACCTTCCTCCTAATACCTAATCTAAGTCTACCTTGCTCTAGTTAAAACCATTGCCCCTTGTCCTATCACCACATGCCCTTGTAAAATGTTCCTCTGCAGCTTTCCTATGACTTCCTTTAATTACTGGAAAGCCACTCCAAAGTCTGCCTGGAGCCTTCTCCCGGCTGAACAACCTCCAACTCTCTTAGCCTGTCCTCATATGGGAGGTGCTCCAGCCCTCTGATCATCTTTGTGGTCCTCCTCTGGACCCGCTACAACAGGTCAGTGTCCTTGTGTTGGGGGCTCCAGAGCTGCACGCAGTACACCAGGTGGGCCTGACAAGAGCAGAGGGGCAGAATCGCCTGCCTTAACTTGCTTGACACACTTCTTTTGATGCAGAAGACATGATCCTGTCTTCCAGCTACTAAGCAAAGTAAATCTATCAAAAATCTACATTTCTACTGCAATACCTTAAAGCATGTATTCAAAAACTTGTTTTCTATCAGCTGGAAGTTCCTTAAAGCTCCAGGCAAGAGAACCCATCAGCACAGCTTTTGATCAGTAACCATACTGTATGTCACACAAATCAAACACTGACACTGGATTGTTTTCAAATCATCCTCTCATTTGAAAGATTTTTTTATATGAATGCCCTTGGGCCTTGCTCACTGTATGTCAATTTGCAAAAATTCTTAAAATGGAGGAGATGCAAATATATATATAGATACACACAAAAATACATGTCTTATAGGTAAGTATAAATGCGAACAAAGCCAATACCACAAATCTGGTCAAATCTGAAATATCAGAGCAGAGAGGGGGAAAAAAAATTCTTTGAGAGTATCTGAAAGTACTTCTATTTCAATTGGCTTAGACAAACCATAGTTGTGTGAATAATCATATAACATAAGCATGATTATTGAGAACATTAAATACAGAAGGAATTTTAGGGAGTCAACTAGGAAATAAAGAAATAAAACAATGCCATGTTGTTTGCAAACACAACTGAATCAAACAAAACCCAGTTTGTATCAGAAATAGTGTGGCCAGCAGTACCAGCAAAGTGATCATGCCCCTGCACTCAGCCCTGATGAAGCTGCACCTCAAATCCTGTCTTCAGTTTTGAGGCTCTCACTACAAGATATCAAGGTGTTGGAGTGTGTCCAGAGAAGACCAACGAGACTGGTGAAGGGTCTGGAACACAAGTCCTATACAGAGCAGCTGAAGGAACTGGGGTTGTTCAGCCTTGAGAAAAGATGACTGAGGGAAGACCTTATCACTCTCTACAGCTACCTGAAGGGGTGGTTGTAGCGAGGTGGAGGTCAGTATCTTCTCCCAAATCACAAGTGATAGAACAAGAGGAAATGGCCTCAAGTTGTGCCAGGGGAGGTTTAGATTGGATATTAGTGGTGAAGCACTGGGACAGGCTGCCCAGGGAAGTGGTAGAGTGATCATCCCGACATGTAGATGTGATACTGAGTGACATGGCTTAGTGGCGGACTTGGCAGTGCTGGGTTGGACTAGATCTTAAAGGTCTTTCCTAACCTAAATAATCCTATGCTAATGAGATAACTTCTTGATAAACAGAATGGTTTTTATCTAGCTGGAAAGCTAGATTCTGAAAGAAAATTCAGAATCTCCATCCCTGCTTCTTCTTGTCAGTGCACTTTTGCTACGCTTCTACTTCAGGTATGCAGAAACCCATGCAAAACACATCTTACCTTTTTTATGCTTACAGAATTAATCATGTAATTTGATATACCAGTTTCTGTCAAAATGTAATGTATCTTACTAGCAACATCTCTATGTAACAGGTTTGTAAGAGATATTGAGCCTCCTGTGGCATAACCCCATCTGCCATGCAACATTTTCCCTTCCATTAAACTCACAAAAGCTCTTCACAAACAGCCAAGCATTGTTCTAGCCTCTCAACTTAAGAGAATCCACCTATGGCAGAATGTTTTGTCTTAAAATACAGATGACTTCATTCCTATAATAAAGCATGTAATTGTTATTTTACATATAGTTTGTTGGGGTTTTTTTTTACTAGTTTAAAGAACTAGTATGGATTTTTTTCCCTTTTCCAACAAAAGACAATACAGTAAGAAATAAATTTTCAGTAATTTGATAGAAAATGCCCATTATCACTTCCGACAAGTAAGAACCATCTAGGTCTTACTCATTTAGATGAACAAGTGCCACTCCGTATGCCACACTTGAAAAAATACATGTATCACCAAGGAAAACAATTAGTAGCAGTGATGCACTTTCAAAGCTTTTCAAACGTATTTCCATTAATGTTCCCAGTGAGTCTAATTCATTAAAGGTGAAGTAAGGCTTGATTTGCAGCATCATGGCAAAAGAATATTCTTCAGTTGTGACCTTCCATATCTTATCTTTAGACTTTTTTTTGTTTACCCTCTCAGGGTCCAGGACAGGGGGAAGAGGGAAGGGGTACAAAGGAGGTAGTTACCTTGCATAACCAGAAGACAGCGACTTAAGAGCATCATAAAAATCCACCACAATTTCATTCAGTGGAAAGAGGTATTTTAGCATAACCCTATGTTCATCAATGTACAACATATCCTTCTGGATTGCCCTACGATCCTAAAGAAGTAAAAACATTGAGTTCCTCTTGACAGAAGTTTTCTACAAATAAATACAAAGCAAATGAAGTAAACAGCTATCCAGTTACACAAGAGAACTTCTACACATTAAGCCCCAGTAGAGTAATTTTCTTATTGGCAGTTTGCTAAAGTCCTAGAACAAATTGCAGCACCATTGTAAACGAAGCAGTTGTAACTTAACTGGACAAATGATTCAATTCTACCATCTCTAAAAGCTGAATTTCTGAAGTCTTATTAAAGCTTCTACTTACTGCTGCCTTTTAGATGTCTAATTATTTGTCCATAAAATCTCACTGAAATTAGATTTTTGCATACATTGGAGTATTATACAGAAGGACTTGCAGGTTCATCTTCCCTCCTGCCAGGAAGGTGTGCTTAATGTTATTTTAGGAATTTTTTAACAGATCTTATACTTCAGTGTACTGACATACAAGTACTGTACTGTTTTGTATTATGTATTTTTAAATGTTAAAAGGTAAGAAATATTGTAAGAAATTATATAAAGACAATATGCATGGCAGCTAACACACTTTTAGTTAGAAGTAACACAAATACATTTCAGGAAATGTGACTGGCCAACACCATCATAAATGTATTCCAGTGAAGTACTGAAAACATATATGAAGCTCCATAAACTGTTGACAGTTGCATTTCCATGAAAATACTTCTAAAAAACAATAGATCTGTCTTATTCCCCTGCTGTAGATTCCATTCTTTCAGGAAAACATAAGTAGCTATGAATTCATCTGGTGCAGGATGCTTGACTAGGTACATCATTGTCACTGAGCTTCACAAAGATTGTCACTGAGCTTCACTATTTCACTATGAAGATTTTTGTAGCTCAGAAGTAACTTTACACATAAAAAGTTTAAATACTCTTCAAAGAAAAGATTTTAATAACTACTGTCAAAGATACTATTTAAATACTAATATCTAATATTTTACCATCTAACATCTTCACTTTAAATATGGTATAAAGATCTTAAAAATGCAAATGACAAAACCGAAACTATGTACCAACCTGACACAAAACAATTATTTTCCCAATATATTCCTGAGGTGTTACAATAGTACCAAGAACAGTTGGCTCTAAATATTCAGATACTGAAAGTTTATCAGGAAACTGAGCAGGGTTGATAATGGTAATCTCTTCTTTACCATATTCCTGAAAACAAACAAACAAACAGATACTGTAATTTTACAAATAAGCAGATTGAATAACACAGGAGACAAAAACAGAATTGAAAAAATGAAAAAGTTTCAACTCATCGTAAACACTTGTGAATTAAGCAACCCAAACTTACAACAAGCACAGTTTAAAAAGAGATTTCTACATCACATACAAAACTCCCTGATGAGCGTATCTTTAAATATTAATTATTACTAAATGGCGAATTATTACTAAATGGCGAATTATTACTAAATGGCGAATTATTACTAAATGGCGAATTATTACTAAATGGCGAATTATTACTAAATGGCGAATTATTACTAAATGGCGAATTATTACTAAATGGCGAATTATTACTAAATGGCGAATTATTACTAAATGGCGAATTATTACTAAATGGCGAATTATTACTAAATGGCGAATTATTACTAAATGGCGAATTATTACTAAATGGCGAATTATTACTAAATGGCGAATTATTACTAAATGGCGAATTATTACTAAATGGCGAATTATTACTAAATGGCGAATTATTACTAAATGGCGAATTTTAAACAGAAGTTCTTAGAACTATCACTACAACCTAGGATTATCCACAGAAATGAAAAAGCCTTTCTGTCCATCTCTCCATATCTTTCTTGCCTGTAGAGCAAGGCTCTTCCTTCTTACTCCCTCCTGGTCCTGTAAGGTATAAGGCCCAGCTTCAACAAAAGACCTGCTTCAAGTATTGTGCAGTTTGGCAATGGGGACACTCTTCTCTAAATAGACCACAGGGATCAGGCTCCCTTACAGGCTGAAGTGGGCTTAGATATTTTGATTCCTGTGCAAAGGCTTTCAATACTTATTTCTTGTAGTCCAGCATCCTGATAGGGAATGGAGTTATCCTTCTCAAACAAGGATAAAAGAAGGTCATGCTTCTTATATACCTACAACCTCTTCCAGGCACTTAAGGAAGTGATTCTATCCCTTTCACTGACAAGGCAGCATTCCTGAACAATGACCCAGCTTCCAGCACTCTCTGAAAACAATGTCCCACATCAATAATGCAGAACCACTTCTGCACCAAGGTATCAGCTACTTCATTCATAACTGATACACTGCCTAGGGAAGAACCAAAACAACTGGAGAGAAAAGGGCTCTACACCTTACACCCTGCCAGTACAGCAACCTTTGTTATACAACCTGTTTGGAATTTCTATTTTCTGCAGTATTTAGAGGTACATGTTTGATAACAACGAGTCAGTCTATCTGCAGCCTCCTTAGGCAGCTGCTCCTAAGTCTACCTCTCCCTCTAACTCAAGTACGGTATTTTTCATACCCACGTCTTCATCAGCCCCTACCAGTCTACAATAGCATTACAAGCTATTCTGAAAAACTGACAAATAAAACTTTGAAGATTATTTGACCTGCTTTAAACTCAGTCCATTCAGTATGCACTTAAAGAATACATTTCTTGCTGTATTCTTTTATCCTCATTCTTGTTTACCATAAAATAAAGCACTAATTTACATTTTTTAAAAAAGTGTTCATGTTTATTATAGGAAGCTTTTAAGCTGCAACTTACATAAAACTGTAACAAATATAACGTACCTTTATCAACTTTGCTGAGGAAAGAACAGCTTTATATGGAACCGTAGGTGCAGTCAAAATAACAGACATGTTATACTCTTGCTCCAAACGTTGATTAAAAACTTCCATGTGTAAAAGACCAAGGAAACCCAACCTGGGAGAAAAATACATTGTTTGTAAAAGCATTTGTATGTCCCCAGGAATTTCACAGTGGTTTTTTTTTTTGCCCCTGCAGCATGTTTACACAGCTAGTCTGGCAATATCAGGCACAGTGAAGAATCTCCAAATGATCGTGCAGTTGAATAATGTGTCTTTAAGAACAAAAACGTATCAAATACAATTGCACACTGCGCAAATACAGAACATGAGAAAATCAAATACTTTTGATCTTTACCTATCATTAATTTGAATTAAAGCTCCTAATTAATTTTAAGCTCCTGAATTCATTTTAATTTAACCTTGACATAATCTGGCATTCTCAATTTATGAACCATTCCAAAAATGAAAGCAATATAAAAGCCTCACCTCCATCCAGCTCCTAAGGCAAGGCTACTGTCACGATGAACAGTAACACTGGAGTCATTCAATGTCAGCCTTTCCAAAGCACTTTTGAGATTATTATATTCTGTTTGATCTACAGGATACATTCCTGTCAAAACATATTAGATAGAATTGATGTAATAGACAGTTTTATTTGGTGTGTACTTAGCCTTCAAACATGCCATTTACAAATACAGTAATAAAATCAGAAATAGCTTACTTTCTGTTCCAACTTCAAAATGTGAAAATCACCATTTTCCCCCTCAGAAAAACCCAATCCCTCCCCGAAAAATTACTTAAAAAGTAATAAAGATTTAGATTACCTAACAAAAACAGGAATTAACATTCAAACCATAATGGTAGGGATGCTGTACTCATCTACTTCTTCACATTTGTGGAAGACACACAGCTGAGTATAAGCACTATTTGCAGGGCTGCGTGTAAACTTATAGGTTAAGCATAACTGAATAAGCAGACATTCCTTCAGAAGTAAGAGTGAATGGCAAAAATAAAAAAGTGCCGTATCTAACAAAGCTGCAAAAGTTTCTCCATTTTTCAAAGCAAATAAAAGCAGTTGTCTGTATAATTACCACCTGAAATAGATTCTATGGTATTTCTTTTTGCACTACATGTTCAGAACAATGATCATTGCCCTATACCAACAAGCAACACATCTACATTACCGAAACCATTATTTACAGGATTATAGTTTTCTACATTCACTGACAGATCAGAGGATCTCCATGAGACAGTTCAAGTGAGTTTTACACAATCCCACAGAACAAGCCTAGAAAGTGCTTTCAAGAATTTCCTTTTGTATAGCCATCTTCCATAGTTATTTATAGCAGTTGCTGAAGCTGGTGGAAACAGAACTATACAACAGAACTATAAAACTACAGAACTATAAAAGCTTAAAAACTCAAATATTTCACAGAATCATTCTGAATATTAGCTTTGGCAGCTTACCATGTTTAACAAAAGAGCTGCTAATGTTTAAAAGAAAAAAAAAATCACAATATAAGGAAACCTGATTAACAAGAAGAAGAATTGCCAAAAATAGACTTTGTTTTATAATGCCTCAACCCTTCTTTTTCAGCTATCAGTTTACTGGCATTAGAAGCAATAATGATGGCTAAAAAAATATGTTAGTCTTGTATGCATATAATAATAGTTTGCAACTATTATTAATTCTGTCTGTTAAGTCACAGGGAAAATTACATAAAGCTACATGAATGGCCTGTCTTTAGTTTAACTTTGTTAAAATTCTGATCCTCACAACTCTTTAATACACACATATATTCTTTTAAAAGCTCTAATAGCTATCATCTTACTTGTTATTGGAAAGAAGTAATTCTACTTCATATGGGTTTACTCCTCACCTGCAAAAACCATTGGCTTCGCTGACTTAAAGCCAGGCAAAGGCTCCACTGGCTGCTTATAGAGAAACAGCGTGTCTCCTATTTGGGCTTCTGTTACTTCTTTCATTCCAGCAATCAGGTAGCCCACCTGTCCTGCATAGCTAAATAAAATTGGTGTTATATGTACATGCTTCTTGGCATTATCAGTATTCCCACTATTTTTCCCACTTGGCTTAGCTCTTGTCAGAAATTCAAATAAATCACACCCCCACCCCTGCCAAAAGGCCATAAGCCAGATTTAACTTGTTTCTCCTCTAAGTTGTGAACTTCTCAAGGGACAAACGATGTGTTGACTCAAATAGCTCTACTATGTTACAGTTAAACAGCACACTTACAGTTCTGGATGCTGAATTCTGTGCTACTCCCAGTTTGAAAGCTGGAGCTAAGGGAAGGTCTCAGTGATCCAAACTAGAACCAGAACAGTTCACAGCTGCCAGCATAGCAAGCTTCATATGCCAAGTGGTAGAAATAACAAAAGTTAAATGCCTTCCATCATCACCTAATTCTGTTAGGACAGAAGTCCATGGTAGATAAAAAATATATTGCAGTGGTTTGGGCTAGAATGGAGTTAACTTTCTATGGTGCTGCATTTTAGATTTGTGACTAGAACAGTGTTGAAAACATACCACTGTTGTAGCTATTGCTGAATAGTACTTGTTCAGTGTGAATGTGTTCTGTGTTTCTCACTCTGCCCCCCCAGTAAATAAGCTAGAGGTAGACTAGAGGCTGGGAGGTAACCAAACCAGGACAGAGGACCCAAACTGATCAAAAGGGTATTTCCATGCCACATAGTGTCATGCTCGGCAACAAAATACAAGGAACATAGTCTTTTCAAGGTGGCTGTTACTTACAGACTAGCAGAATATTGTTCTGCTTGTGGGAGGTGGTAATGATTGCCTTTGCATCACTTGCTTTTATTTCTTTTCTTTCTCCTTCAGTTATTATTATGTTTTTCTTGACCCATGAGTCCTTCCTCACTTTTGCTCTTCCAACTCTCTCCTCCATCACACCACAGATGAGGGAGCGAGCAACTGGCTGGTTGGGTGTTTAGTTGCTTTGCCGGCTAGGTTCAACCCACCACACACTAACACAATATTCTCACTGAGAATCTCCCAAGAAAGTCATTAACAGATACTTGGATGCAAATTGATAAAGCTTCTCCACTAATTCTAAGTACCTGATTTTCTTCCCACTATTGCCATGAGGAGCCAGTTTCTGGAAGCTGTTGCATTCATGGGTTTTAAGTTTTCCACCCTCAAAATATGCTGCAGCATTAACTAAGATGAAGCCCCATTCCCTTCCACTCTCAAACAAGGTAGTTCCTAGAAATAAATTGGACGGCTGGATAAGAATATCAAATGCTAGTCCTAAAAAAAGCACCCTAGCGGTCCAGATGTTCCAGGTACTATAGAAGACAGAAGGACTTCCTCCCTATAGCAGTGCCCAAAAAGCGGTCTCCAAGAACTTCTGCCTCAGCATACCCCAGATGAAAAAGACTGACACTGAACATTAAACTACAAATAATAATCAGTAAAAAACCCACCACCAAAGAAAAGAAACAAAAAGCCGAGATACCTCCCAGCCTTTGCCACTCAAAGTAAAATTCAAGCAGAATTGTGAGATTCTGTATTTTCTAGCAATTTATGATTTGTTCCACTCTAAGAAACTTTTACTTACAGCGTATGAGTTGGCTGTTCATCTGGAGATAGAATTCCGACTTCATTAACTTCGTATCTTCTTTTTGTGTGTGCAGACACAATTTTATACCCTTTCTGAATCTCCCCACCAAAAAGTGCAATGTTAGCTATGACACCTCGGTAGTGGTCAAAGGTAGAGTCAAACACTAAGGCTTTCAATGGATCAGCAGCATTACATTGAGGTCTGTCATAAAAAAAAAATTAATACAATATATTAAGTAATGTGTTTTTCACTCAATATTGAATGCAAGAACCCTCACCCCAAAAACTTTATTATTAATAGAGATAAAACTACTGAATAATTTTCAGTAAACACATCACACAGGATTTCTGCGTTTCACTATGTATATTATAAAGCAAACATTTACATTATTTCCCTCACGTTGAACAGCAGTATAAACAGAACAAAACCAAATGCATATCCATCATACCCAATTGACAACTAGTAAAACTGTTGCTTAAAATATTGTACTATGGGGGACAAAAAAATTCAAGTTACATTCCACAGCTGAGTTAAAAAAAAAGTCCACTGACATTTTGACATTTTCTTATCTTTCATAGAAACCTAACCTTGGATTTTCATTGCTTGGGGTTTTTAAAATTATAATTATTAGCTAATATGATTATTAGCTAATATTTAATTACAATTTAATTACAATTATTAGCTAATAGTAAGAAAAGGCATGAAAAGCATTATACTTTGTCATCATGTTCTTAGATAAAAGTCTATTTGAAAAGTTGGTTTCTGGCTATGAAACTCTAAACAGAACAGATTTCAATTACCCTTATCATTTTAATAATGCAATTTTCAAAAGGAGTAACAGCACACATCCTCAAACACTGAGTTTCAAGGAAGCTATATAAACAGTCATGATCGTATCACCTTCAACAGCTCACCTCTTATCTTTCATTTCAGAGTAAATTAATCTTCCTCTTCCACTTACTAAGAATAAAGAAGTCTTTGCTGATATTCACATATTAATTTTCAAAAGGCATGTCAAATTTTGTGTCACTGTTTTTCTGATTTGCAATCTGAAACTGACTTAACCAGCTCTAATACTATAAAGAGATGTGAGAAATCTAAAATACTGACTTTAAATCAGAATAATATTAAGTGTAAAACTATTGCCAATACTTTATACACATGGTTTCCTAATTAATCTTACAAGCTTTCATAATTAAATACAGACTTACGGTGGAATCTTCTCAACGACCTTCTGAAGAACTTTTTCAACATTTGTTCCTTGTTTGGCAGAAATCTAAAACAAGTCCAACAACAATTTCATGATCTATTAAATAGTGTCACATTTACTTAGACAGTTGTGGTGGCCACAGATACCACTCCCCATAAAAGCACTATGAAGGCCTCTTTAGAATGGTATTACTATAAAATGCTTATTTGATTATAAATTACTCTGTAACATTTGTTCTTCTCTCCTGAATGGCAATTACTATTATGGTAAAGATGAAAATAATTTGTGGACCCACAATGAGAAAAAAAAAGTTAAAATCTGATGTGTTTATCAAAGCATACTAGAAGTTTTAACCAATAAGTTTGTTCTCCACTCTTATTTTCCAGTAGACAATCTCATCTGACATTCATGAATTTCTTTAAATACAGGCAGACAGATGACACCCTGTTGACTTGCTGTGTATTTGTTCCAGCTACAAGGTAGATACAGTTATACAATCAGCCACGTTTTAAAACTTTAAGAGATCTTACCCTTACACATTCATCTATAGGGATATCAAACAGCTTCTCAATTTGTTTTTCAACTCTTTCAGGATCTGCATTCTTCAAGTCAATCTGGAAAACAACAAACTGCTAAGTGTACAGACAACCAGGTTCTCCATATGATCCAGCACTGTAGCTTCCAAAATATGCAGGTTAAGGAACCTTTACACATATTTGTGAGTAAACAACGTGTATGTTCAGGCAAAGATCTTTATCAAGATTCGTTTTAGCAAAAGTCTTCAGGAAGAATCCCTTCTAAAATTAGACTGTTTCTTGTTTTATTAGACAAAAACACCTTTGTCCAAGAGATGACAAAAATCTTCATTTTACGAAGTAATTTGAAAGCATCCTATACTGTTTATAGGATCAAACATAAAGTATGATATACATTTACAAAAATAAACTTAACCAGAGCAATAATTAGTCTTGTGATTCCAGACATGCAGCCCACAACAACTGTATAAACCACATCTGGATTTCATTCAAAACTAAGACTACATCCTTTAAATACTGAGCTGCTACTCATGTAACCTGCTCTGCATATCATCATTAACAACAAAAAAGCAACACTAAAGCACGTGAAACAATATATGCATAATCATAGCAAGAACCTTTAAAGTTATTTCTGTAAAAAGCCACTCAAAGGTTCACTAGAAAAAAGTATTTTAAATTGAAGGAATTAGAATGTTCATAAACTAGTGCATTTAAATTATGATGGGCTGAAGTACTGTTGGATATATCCCAAATTATTTAAGTCTTTCGTATCCAGATACATTCCTGTCCACAGTGTTCTGCTGTATAGGAGGTCATTAACTATTTCCCCTCCCATGATGGGGGCTGTCCAAAACCCAAATCACAACCAGCCTGCCTGAAGAATGGCAGAGCACACCTGGGTTAATCTGCACCTTTCTGCCATTTGCACCCAAATGCCCTTAACAGCTAAACATGCTGTATTTAGCATCGAGTCAATCCGAAACCCTGCAATGCCACAGCTTCAGCTTGTTCTTATTAGGCTAAAACACACAGTACTGAGTATTACCTAAGCAGTCACTTGTTTTTCATACCATAGCCTTTGTTCGCTTCAAGCTTATCTGTCTGCAAAATATAAGTGGTTCAGATTTCCTTGTAAAGATGTAATTTACACAATGCTTCTGACCTTGATTTACCATATGGACTCCAGTAATAATTATTCAGTGCTGCCTGTAGAAGCATTCCTCTACATATATTTTAGGAAAAACTGAAGCTCCAGCAATTACTGTAAAATATTAAACAGACAGCAAATACACAGAGTTCTTACTATACCCTAGTTATTTTTCATTATATACTTCTATTTGAGGATACATTTCTTATCAACCTTAAAACAATTCAACTACTTAATACAAAACTCTAAAGTCTTTATTACCTTATTTATAACAGGAATAATTGCAAGCTGTGCTTCAAAAGCAAGATAGAAGTTTGCCACTGTCTGAGCCTGAATACCCTAGAAAATAAGCATTAAAAAAGTTTAACACGGAATCTTCCCAAGTTTTGGTGGTTTATGGGGTTTTTTAGGCATATTATATAAGATTATTTCACTATTCAATCCATACCTTCATTTGCGGGATAGAAAATAAGTAAAGGTTATTGATTATAAACATTGCTGAGAAAGAAAACAACATTAGTAATTATCATTTCTCATAATCTGAATACAAGTAGACAAACTAATAATGCTATACGTGTTATCATTTGCACAGAATTATTTATTGATAGCACAGCATTATGCACGCATCAAGTACCAAGTATGTTGTTTTCTGTATGTCATTTATTTCTGAATAGCCAAGATCATAACAGGTATTTCAAAAGAGAGATTATTTGTCCAGAACAAACTATTCACAAACGGACTAAGTCAAAGAAAAAGGGACATTTATCAAAGTAATAAGACTAAAGTTATACCAGAGGGCAGGAACATACCTTCAGCTTACATTGCGGTTATTTTCAAAAAAGAAAATAAGGTTTGTACCTCATATTTCTTTCAAAAGGATGGCAGCTCTGATTAGGAAAAAAAAGGAAGACTATCTTCCTGATACAAGTACCAGTCAAGGAAAACCAAAGAGTTACAGATGAATGAGAACAGGTGACAAAAGGGGATGAGAACCAAGAAAAGGGAAAAAAAGCAGCTACTTGTTTTCTGCCTTGTTTACAACAGATCAAGTGGAAAATTACTTATATGGGGATATTCACTATGGATATATAGGCCTAAGTTTTTAGGCAATGTAAAGAAGCAACAAAGAACATTTACTGAAAGCAAACAAACAAAAAAAAGAACCTAAGGCCTAATTCTTGACAGTCATCTCCAGAATTCAGGCTGGCAGGAGAAACATTAGCAACTATAATGAACAAGCGGAGTTTGTAAGCACTCTGACTGAAACGCAAATACAGAATACCAAACAATCACATAATATTTAAATATGACATAAAAAGTAATTATACATTAAATATAAAAACAACAGCACATTTAGAAAATGTATTTATTAGGAAAGTTTACTTAAGAAGTCAACTTGCCCACCAAGCTAGGAAGGAGCAAGTGCTAATAACCATTAATTACCTTTTAAGTAGTTGTTATAGATATTTTTCATGTAACAAGGAAAAAAGAGGAAAAAAATAACAGGAAAAAAATAATTTGACCCTTGTACAATCATAAATGGGCCACAGAGAAAATTATTATAAAAATGCTTCATGAGAATGTGTCCATATTTAATATCATGATCCCATAATCCTTGCGCTCTTTGAAATGTTTCTAGCACCACACAAATAAAAGTACAACTAAGATCCATAATTTCACTTCCCTCCTAGTAGAGACTTTGTCAATTTATGAGAGGTTCACCTTATAAACATTTTACTTCCTCACTCTCTTGCTTCTCCTGAGGAATCAGTCAAGAACGCATTAACCTATTGGATGTAAAACTTCACAAGTTCCCAGAATAAATTTATTCATGCTTGACTTCTATGTCCTTTAGCTTTAATGTTGCCAGTATCACTCTGTATTGTAGACAATCAAAAACATAACAGCCATTAGTCATAACTAACAGTTTGGTTGACTAATAGTGAAGCTTTATAATTGAAGCTTATAATTTATAATTTCCAACAAGAAACTGGAGGTAATCAAACAGATATTAGTACAACAGCAAAATGCCATTTGCAAAGTTCACACTCTCTTAGAAAAGTAGGATCTGATTCTTCACTAATCCTGTGCCTTTACTGCTACGTTACTGAACCACAGTATCTATCATCACACAAGTATTTGTCTCTATGGTTTTTTTAAACTCCCATTACTCTTCCTCTGCAACATAACACTTTTATGGAGATAGACCAGGGACAAAAACACTGATGAAAAAATTAAAAAATAACCTCATCTTCTCTCTTGCTTGCTTAAAGAAATCGCTGAAATTCTAAGTAGAACACAAAAATTAAGAACTCTACCTCATTTGCATCCACTACAAGTATGACACCTTGACAGGCAGAGAGTGACCGTGATACTTCATAGCTGAAATCTACATGGCCCTGTGGAGAAAATAAACATTTACAATTTCAGTTATTTCTAGACTCTTCTGCAAAGATTTCTGTATTATGATGTTTACCTTTTCATACATGTTCACAATTCTTACCAAAAAAAATTAATCAATTAATACAAGAAGCCAGAAATCTCTTACTTTTAAATATAAGGACAGTTAGTTTTGTGTAATTTAAATACTGTTTATACTTAACTTACTGGTGTGTCAATTAGATTTAAGAGGTAGTTTACTCCTTCATGATTGTAAAAGAGAGACGCAGATTGTGCTTTAACTGTAATTCCTCTTTCACGTTCCACTTGTAGTTTATCAAGCACTTGTTTATTACAGCCAGTTTTGGAAATTGTTCCTAAAATAAAATTTTTAAAAAACACCAGTTTTATTACCTCATCTAGTACATCAGTTCTTAAAATAAATATTGAAAATTCTGTTAACCAGGAGAACATCGAACTTGCAGCTGCAAATGCAGCTTTTCCCATCTGGCTAAGCTAAACTTGGATTTTCATTTTAAAATAAAATTATGCTTCAACTCAACATTTGTTAAATAATTTTTTTTTACACATTAAGTTCTATAAAATACTGCATGAAGAGGATACAAAACATCATGTAAGTCTAAATCAGAGATTCCATTCTGTGCTAAACAATTTTGATGTTTAAAGAAACTTCACTTTCTGTTGCTGGAGAGCAGCTCCATGGCCCACAGCTCCAACCAGTGCCAATCTCAAGTGCGACAGGAGCATTATCACAAAGTTTGACAGAACTGAATTCAAAACTCCATTTTATCTCAGACATCAGGTAAAATTACCCATAGTGACATACAGCAGGTAATCACAAAAAATAATTCTGATCAAAAGCTTCTCTCACAGATTTAGTCTTGCTCACCCCTCAAATGAGAAAAACAAGACTCTTCCAAAGCGTATTTCTAACCAGCTAATTTAAGCTCTGGCCTGAAACCTGTCTCCTCTCGGGAGATACAGCAATTGATTTCCAGCTTACCTCATAAAACACTCTAAGGCAACCTCTGTCTCTCTCTCACCCAAGGAAAGCCTAGTTACAGAGTCACAGTTACAAAAATCCACTTCTATTTCCCACTTTCACTTTGAAGGGAGACAGTTTTCTCTATCCTCAACAACAGCACAAAAATAAAAAAACTTAAGTCCAAGAAGCACTTCAATAAGGGCAAAACAAATACCTCTGACGATGAAAGTAACACTTCAATACTTAAGAGTGTAGGAAAAAGAAAATCTGTACAGATGCTAAGAATCCATGGAATTTACACTTAATTACTAGCAGCTACTCTACACACTAAATCTAAATCAACTTATGGCTGTACATCTCTAAAACTTACTATGCAGCATCATATCAGCTTAGGTACCAGTGAGCTTTATTGCCAGGCAAGGCAGCTGTTTACGGTTTTCTCACAAGAGGACGTATCATTGCTTTCACCTAACTACAAGCAGCTGAAGTTCCTCTGTTTCAATAGGTCATGACAGTCCCCTTCCATCCATCCTAAATACTGGCAGTAAACATCCTAAACTTGCTGTGTACTGGTCTAGTGGAAAACAAGTCAGGAATTACAGGAGTAGCATCTCGAACAAGGAAGTACATTACTTTTCCATCACTTTCCAAAGTACCTATTTCCTTGAATGACTGACCTCCTTATGCCTACTGGTAGGCAGATCCGTAACACTACAAAACTGGCAGTCTACAAGTACAAGCAACTTGGCATTAAAATAGGAAAGATGCTAAACATTTTAGTAATAATCAAAGCTAGAGAAAGTTACACATTATCTTATATGTCAAGAAAAAGTAATATAAAATGAGGACACTCACCTGTAATTTCCAACAATCTGTCTGCTAGTGTACTTTTGCCATGATCTACATGAGCTATAATACTGAAGTTTCTAATGCTTTCAACAGGATATGTTGACATATCAATTTTTTCCTGAAAAACAGGAATTTATTTTCATAAATCCTCTATGTACAACTTGGCCTTTACAAAGGAATTAACTCTTCTTTAGAGTAAGCATAGGTTGAACAGAGATAAAAAAGCTTAAATTGTCATCAGGTTTAAAATGCTACCATTTCATTTTAAATCATACTGAGAGATTTATTTATTATTCTGAATAACCAGCAAGTGTGATGGAAAGTGTGAAATATGCTATTTTATCATGCATACAGGGAACTGGAAAACTTGAAGCAATTTCAAGTTAGTTAAAATACTAAACTTAGGGATTAGGAAAAATGGTTTCAGTGGACCATTAAGGACATCATTCTTGACAAGTGTGGTAGAATACATGAAACCAGAGGTTAAAACTTACCTTACCTAAATTAAAAAAAAAATATGCAGAAAAACAGCCTGAATTCCTTATTTCAAACACAGAAAATTCTAACGCTAAAAATTTCTTATTCCTCCTCATTCTACGTAATACAAAATTTTGAAGAAAAGCGGCTTCTGCGTTTTCCAAAGTTTCCAGCATCAGGAACCAGGAGGTGCCTAACATGAGCCACTTTACTGAAAAACTCGGGTTGCCGATTTTACAGATAAGCTGGTTCCACTTAAATTTGAGAAGAAACTTCTTCTCAGTGAGGGTGACAGAGCACTGGCACAGGCTGCCCAGGGAGGTTGTGGAGTCTCCTTCTCTGAAGACATTCAAAACCCGCCTGGACACGTTCCTGTGTAACATCATCTAGGTGTTCATGCTCTGGCAGGGGGCTGGACTAGATGATCCTTTGAGGTCTCTTCCAATCCCTAGCATAGTGTACTAAACAAAGCTCATCTTCCTTACACAGGTTATGCACGGCAGCTCCGGGCCCGGCAGGGAAGAAAGGAAGCTCGGAGTTCTTTGCTAGTACCAGTACACAGCACGGCCCAGCATCATCTGCCGTGTCCCCTGTAGAACGCCTCGGCTTGGAACAGCAAGTCCTCCTGCGGCCAAGGGGACGGAAAGGCCCCTACAGCGGCAAACGGCTACTCCAGGGTGACACTGTCTGTCCGCAACGACCACCAGGACACGTCGCCTTTGGGGCCTCGCTGCAGGCCAACCTCCGGCAGGCGAAGCGACCCCCCTGACC
>NW_009701080.1:0-9742 GCF_000703405.1 Apaloderma vittatum
TCAGGGGTTACGTGCTGCTCCTCCGCTCGCCTGTGCTGGCCCAGCAGAGGCACCTTCCCTTCTCCCCAACAGCACAACGAGGTCACCTTGCCCAGACACCCAGAGACGCCCGTCCTGCGGGTGCTGCAGCCTGGCTGGAGGGACGTGACGGGCCTCCGAGTGGCCTGTTTTCTGAACAAGTCCTTTTTTGAAATATTTCGCTTTTTTTTTTTAACAACCTTTTCATTCTCCAGTGACTGTTTCTGCTTTTATTTTTTTTTTGTAGTTTGGCATGAAGGCAGATACCAGAATCTCCAAATTCCTCATGCTATTGAATTTCCATTTTGCATTCAGCTTGAGCCATTTCCAGGCTCTTTTCTTTGCAGAAACAAGCTCTGACTTTGTGTGTCCTGGCATGACAGCGTGTGGAATGAATGTCACTGTAATGCATCAGAAATGAACCCGTTGCCATCTCTCCCAGCCTTCACGGAAAAAAATATTGGAGCAGAGCATCGTCGTCCTCTGGGCTGGAAAATCGTTCTCCCGAGTGGACGTGGCATCAGGGCAAGAATTTGTTCTTCTGGATCTGGAGGGAAGCCTGAATTGCTGAACCTTCACCGACTCCGCCAGCCCCAGAGCAGAATTTGTAGGAGAATCACTCTGCAATATAATATCAGGTGCTCTGGTAAAAACTCTTCTGTTTGGAACAGAACACACGTGTTGAACCTTTTACGTTGACCCAAGGATTAAGGCGCGTTGCCTTCGTTTTGGGTTAACGAGTGTTGGTTGTATTTTAACTCAGAGGCCCTCTGGTGTTTCTGATGCGCTCGTAGGAGCTACGCTAAGAGTTAAGGGGTTGCTACTTCAAGGATACTGCAGTTGTGACCTCGGAGAGGTTAATGCCAGTCCATTTGCTTCTTCAAAGGCACAGCTGGTGTGGAAGCCTGCCCGGCTGGCACCTGAAGCCCCGTCCTTAATGGCGATTTAACTCGCTTTTGTAGGCAAGTGAGGAATGATAGAACGTAATCTTGCGCTCCAGGAGTTTGTCAGAGATAAAAGAATGTAGGTCGCTTCTTGCAAGGCTGCTAGGGGGAGAAGGGATTTACTTTCTGACCTGTCAAAGAGGAAAGATGGAGAGATCTTGTCCTGAAGAACAGCCTTTGTTCAAGCGCCCGGCACGGGCTTTCTGCAGACAGGAGTGGGGTTGCGCGGCTTTGGGTGCTGGGTGAAGGATGCAATGAAAAAGGGGCCTAAAAGGTCAGAGCAAGGCTGTGGCGGACGTTGATGGGAAAGCTTATCGATGGCAGGAGTCTGGTGTCCTGCAGCACTTGGTCAGGCCCCCATGTTGCTGGTCCAGCCTCTGGGTCACCCTTGTTTTTAAGTGACAGCCACATCAGCGTTTGCCCACAGTCCAACCTCCCGAACCGTTCTCGCTGAAGATCTTGCAGATATTATTTTTTTTTTAATAGAATGGGGCAAAAAGGGTGAATAAGATTTCTCCTGAAAATATCTGTGTCGCTCTGCTTCGGAGCCTTCGCTTGACCCTCTCGGGATCACTTCCACTTCTGTGGTGACTTTCTTTCCTGGGTTTTGTCACCTTCCCTTCTGGGAATTCTGCATTTAACGACTCGGATCTTTGTCCGCTTTCTCCTTTTCAGACCCTTTTGCTTGGGCTGTAGTCCCAGATAAACCTGGAAAAACCTGGTAACTTGGGTGGCTCCTTCAGTACCAAGAGCCACCATGTGTGACACCTGCTTGTTGTAATTAACTCTTGGAAATCACGTAGCAAAGAGCGTGGTGGCGAACGATGAGCAGCCACAGAGGCAGAATTCAAAAGCTGTCGCTTCGTGGAGTGCCTGCGGCGGTGAGGTCTGGGCTAAGTACGGGCAAAATAATCCCAGGCCAGAGTTACAGAGTTGAGGAGGCTGTTAAATAGGACAAAATCAGTTGGTTGTGGTGTTTTTTTTTTCCTGAATAGCCTTTGTTCAAACGAAATTGCTTTTGAGGAGAAAGGATGACTCTGAGACGACACCAGAGCGAGATTTGCTTGCTTCTCATCTTACTTCCCGCGTCTTATTCGCAACATAGAGATGAAAACGTTTCCTCTCTCTCCCCATGTGTCTACACAGTCTGTTTTGTTGTCGAGGTGGTCTGCTTGCCCACACAGAAGCACTGAGCATAGTGTGAATTCAGCCTCAGCTGAAGCCTCCAAGTGTAAAACAAAGAAGAGAGATTAATAAGATTAGATATGGTGTTCCCTGAAGGAATCTTGTGGATGTTTTGGAGAGCTACAGAAATGAGGCCATCGCTGCCGCATTGGTTCTCATGCTGTGTCCTGTTTTGAGGCTCCCCACACCCAAACTCCTCCTCCTGAACTCTTCTCTCCCTGGATTTTCGTTTTTTTTTTTTATTTTTATTTTTGCAGGACGCCTACTCTGAAATCGCCTACCTTTTCGCCGAGTTTTTCCGAGACCTTGACATCGTCCCATCTGACATCATTGCGGGCCTGGTTCTTCTGCGCCAACGGCAGCGGGCGAAGCGCAACGCCGTGCTGGATGAGGTGGGTGGAGGGGGCCCAGCGCCGCGCGTGGGGGACCGTGGGCATCTCGCTTGGCCTCTAGACTTTACCTCCTGCTCCTCCTGACTTTACCACCTGAGTGTGCCTGCGGTGAGTTCCAACGGAACTCCAGAGGGAAATTTTTGCTGTGGGAGCAATTAGATGTTGGAATAGTCTTCCAAGGTGGGTTCATAGAATTGTCAGGGTTGGAAGGGACCTGAAAGATCATCCAGTTCCAACCCCCCCGCCATGGGCAGGGACATCCCCCACTAGATCAGGCTGCCCAGTGCCCCATCCAGCCTGGCCTTAAAAAGTTCCAGGGATGGGGCTGCCACCCCCTCTCTGGGCAACCTGTGCCAGGGTCTCCCCACCCTCATGGGGAAGAACTTCTCCCTCACATCCCATCTGAACCGACCCATCTCCGGCTTCAATCCATTCCCTCTAGTCCTGCCACTACCAGACCTCCTAAAAAGCCCCTCACCAGCTTTCTTGTAGCCCCCTTGAGATACTGGAAGGCCACAATAAGGTCTTCTTGGAGCCTTCTTTTCTCCAGACTGAACTGCAGATGCCTCAACTTTAGACATTTTTAAGGCTCAGCTTGACACAACTGTATTTCTTTACCTTGAAGAGTTGGACTTAGATGATCCTTGAGGTCCGTCCAACCTGGTGTTCTGTTATACTATTATTCTGCAGTGCCATGAGCCTCTTGCCAGTCACTGAGCTTGTAAAATAGAGATGAACTTCTTTAGCAGCTTCTTCTGAGATTCCCAGAGGGCCCAGCTGACACTGAGTCAAGCTTGTGATGAAACCTGTCGTCTTCTCTAGGCGGGTGATTCGGTTTTAGCTCTAGACCCCAACTGGGCAGCTCCTTTGAAGGAGAAAGCGAATGGGAAGATTCTTCCTTCTATAAAGTGACGTGGAGAAGACTCCAGCACTTGGGTAAAGCTGCAGGAGGAACGTTAAGGGAGAAATTCCTCAACTTTCAGGCTGTTGCTGGCATTGAGATTTGTAGATTGTCAACCCAGTAGAAAATGGTTTGGTTTTGTTTTTGCCCAGAGGTTGAGGTTCAGGCAGAACTAATGGCAGCAGAACTGGAACCAGCGGAGGAGAGTGGGTGGGATACTTGAAAGCATCTTGTCCTAGGTTCTATAATACTTTTTGTTTCTCGAGTGTAGATTTTTGTCCTGATGTCACAGAGGAGAATTTTTATGTATGTTTGTGACTTACAGGCAAACAATGACATTTTAGCTTTTCTGTCCGGGATGCCAGTGACCAGGAACACAAAGTATCTGGATCTGAAAAATGCGGTAAGTCGCTGTGCTGTGATCTTGCAAACTCGCCGTGCTTCCCCACGTGGTCTGTTTTCTTTTTCTCTTTGGCTTCTCTTATTCCCTTCTGCCCCTTTCTGGAATAATCAAAGTAATTAAAGATTAGCCACAACAGAATAGAACACCACCGCTTGTTCTCTGGAGGCTTTTTTGTCTTCAGATCGCTTTTAAAGCCCTGTCTTTCTCCAGCCTCCACTCTGTGGGAGGCAGTACTGATTTCCACTCGGGTTGGGGAAGGCAACGTGAAGGTTCTCCAGAGCCAGAGGTAGGAGTTGAGCGCTGGAAGCACAACCAGCAGGACTCGTGGAGCCCAGCAGGCAGAGCTCTGTCTTGATCAGGGCAAGGAGCTGCCTGGAGTGAAATGGAACCTTCCTCCTTGGGGCTTGACTGTCAGCAGTTCTCAGGACGGAAACAGCTGCAGCCTGTTCTCTTCTGTGGGAATTAAACTTGGCTTTTTCTCCTGGCGTGCCGCTATTTCAGCCTTTTGTCGGGCAAACCGTATTCACCTCCCTTGATCAGATGATATTGCTGCAAGAGGGGTGAGATTGACCCAATCCCAACACCTCTACTCAAGTGATTTTGTGATGATCAAGTGATTTTTCTTTTTTTTTTGTGATAATCAAGCGATTCTGTGATTAACCTGCTTGTGGCTGGGCTGTACCGCGTCGGGTTTAATGCTCACGTCCTGCTTGTGCGCAGCCTCTCTCTCTGAATTAGAGGTGTGTGGGGAGAGATGTCAGCAACAGCACCGAGGCTTTTTATGGTCCTCTCTGGGCATCTGATGGCCCGTGACTCTGTGGAAGCGGTTTTGTTTAGTGAGCTCATCTTCCTGGAGACCTTAAATAGTTTCTCTTCTCATCTTGGGTGAGGAAAAACCCACGGAGGGTTTGCAGCAGGGGGGTTCATACACAGAGGAGGGGTTTCTCTAGAGCTAATTCCTAGTTTGGTTGAACAGCGAGTGGGGCCCTTCCACTCGGGGAAAAAAGAGCCGTTCTGGGGAGGGGGAGGATCTCACCCGGCATCACCAGCTCGCTCTGTGGCAATCGCTGACGGGGCTGTTCTGGTGGTGCTGGGAGAGAAGGCTGATGCTCAGCACGAAGGGTTGCACGTGTCTAACTGTGATGGAGAAAGGGGAAAACGGCTGAAAAAGCCTCACGGTGTAAAAGCGAATAAGGCCTTGAGCGAGCCTCTTGTCTCTTTCAGCAAGAGATGCAGCGGTACAAAGAGGTCTGTTACTACATGCTGTTTGCCCTGGCTGCCTATGGCTGGCCCATATACCTGATGAGGAAGCCCACATGTGGACTCTGTCGCCTGGCCAGATCCTGCTCGTGAGTGGCCATTCTATCCCTCTGCCTCCTCCTCTGCCCTTTTCCCTTCTGTTTGCTCCCAGGTTTCAGATACCCTTCTCCATCACCCCTCTTATTTCCTCCTCTTCCCTTCTGCTTTCTTCTTTTCCCTGCTCGTGCTTTTTCTTTCCATCTCTCTGTAACTTCATCCTCTGACGTCTTTCTCCTCAATGTCTTCCTTACAGTTGCTTTTCTGCTTACCTTGTTAAATAAACCAGACTATCCTACGCCCTCTTCTCTCTGGGGCGCCGAGGATCGCACCAGTCCTGCGCCCTTTGAACAACCAGTGGAGAGAGCTCAGCTGGCGCAAGGCTGCTTTCACACTCAGTCAAAACAGCCGCCTTGGAGCTCAGAAAATCAGATTTATCAGCAAGGGAGCTGACATTTGGGTCTTTATTAAAGCATTGGTAAAACTTGGCCAGAGTTTGTGCTGCGTTCTCTAGGACTAATTGGGTATTTTTCTGCTGTGCCATGTCGTGCTCACCTCCTGGTAGCAGTGCTGTCGTTCAGTTCAGGGTTGCCATGTTTTAAATGTTCGCTTTCAGCTGCCACGGTGGTGTCGTCACATTCTCTTTGGGGATGAGCTTTTTGCACTTAGACAAGCAACTTCTGTGCTGGACCTCTGAGGAGGAACGTACTTCCTTTTGAGTACTTGTATTTGTGAAGTGTCTCGTCGGGGAAGGAAGGAGGAAAAAAAAAATCTGTGCTTCTGTTTTTGTTCTGGCATAATTCTGGGCTTTTTTTTTTTTTTTTGTTATAAATAGGTCTAGATCTCAGTTAAATGATAGCAGCTTTGTGCGTCGAAGCAATGTAGGACTGTGCTCTGAAGCACAGTGTCCCTTGAGGAGAGATCCCAGCCCCACCATGCGTTGGTTCCTTGGGGACTCCTGGCGCTGTAGCTCTCTCTGGTGCTCAGAACGAAAACTGCATCTGATCCCAGTGCCCATTTTTGAGGCTGAGTTGTAGCTGTTTTGTGCAAGAGCTCCTACAAGTGAAGCAAATCGCTGTTGAGATGAAACCAGTGTGACACTCGGGATTTGTCTTTCCTTTACCTCTAGACGTTCTACTCTAAAGCCAGGCTCTTCCACGTTCCCCTTTTTCTCAAGGTTTTGTTTTTGTTTTTTTTCTTTTTTTAATTCTGCAGATGTTGCTGTCTCTGTCCTTCGCGGCCCCGCTATGCACCCAGCATCACCATCGAAGAGGACAACTGCTGCGGCTGCAATGCCATCGCCATCCGGCGCCACTTCTTGGATGAGAACATGACCTCGGTGGACATTGTCTACACGTCTTGCCATGACGCGGTAAGGAGAATCTCCAACCCCCTTCACGTTTGGGGCATCGCTCCTAAAGGCGTCATCCCTTCCTGATGGGATTTCCATGCTTCCACGTGGAAAAAGAAGGAAGCTTAAGCCTTTTTTTTCTGACTCTAGACCTTCCTGTCCTATCTCTCCATCAAGAGATTCTGCCACTTGGACAGAAATATTTGCTACTGCTGAAAAAATCAGATCATTCAGAGGAGTGCTTACCCATCAGGCGTGCTGCTCTGCCTCCTTTTCCCTGAGCAGGAGGGCAGTGAAGGAGGAATGTCTCACCTGATTGTTACAGTAATGGATCTTTTTCAGGTTTATGAAACGCCTTTCTATGTGGCTGTGGACCATGATAAGAAGAAGGTGGTCATTAGTATCCGAGGAACTCTGTCTCCAAAAGTAAGTGCGCTGCGCCGTGGCCTCACGTACCCTTGGCCACCCTGGCAAACTTTCAGGAGAGTCCGAGACCTTCCTGACTTGCTCTTGGTGTTCGACCTACCCGAAACGTGGCACTTAGTGCCATGATCTGGCTGATGTGGTGGGGTTGGGACATAGGCTGGGCTTGATGATCTCAGAGGGCTTTGCCAGCCTCAGTGATTCTGTGACTCTTTTTTCTTGCAGGATGCCCTGACTGACCTCACTGGGGATGCAGAGCGCCTTCCGGTTGAGGGTCACCATGGCACGTGGCTGGGACACAAGGTGTGTAAAAGAAAAGAAAGCAAACTGTGAACAAACCCCCCCTGCTTCTGTAATTATCGCCAAAAAAAGTGGTCTTAATTGCTGGAGGTGCTTTTCAGGAGGGCGTTACATAATTGCACTGAAATAACTTCGAGATGTTAAAATAAAATCCTTAGTGCAGCAGTTAAAATTGCTATGTCTCTAATTAAACCCGTTCAATTAGTAAAAACTAAACTGTAAAAGGCATCTGTGGAGACCTAGAACATTATTGCAGTCATTTGGATTGCTTTTTTTCCTTCCAACGACCTTCTTGGAATTGGCAACGAAATCCCGAGAACACGTTTAAAATTCTCCTGCAGCGGGACAGGCATTGAACCTCGGAAAAGGACGCTGGCAGGACTCGCGTCTGTGTCATTAGACTGGTGCTATGTGCCTGTGGTAGTGATCAGGTCCGGGCTGACTAAATCAATTTACTATCGAGCTGACCTTTGCCCCAGTCTAGCAAAAAGTAATGACACGCCTGCTGAGTTTGAAGATTAGCAAGGATTTGGCAGCCTCTCAAGATACGATGCCAGGTTGGGGGAAAAAAGAAAACAAACAAAACACAAAAACTGGAGGTTGCGTGTGTTGGAACGCGGCGGCTGCTCGGAGGAGGTGAGATGCTGCTGATCGGGTCACGGTCCCTTCAGGGTCCCTAGGAGCTCCTGCTTCATTCATGACATCCTGCCTGGGAATGAGACCTCTGTGCTTTGATGCCTCAGGAAGTGGAGCGTTGGTAGCTGATACAAGAGTGTGCTCAAGCGTCTGATAAAGAAGTTTCTCCAAGCGTTGTGTGGATGGCTCGGTGGTCTCCACGTCTCCCAGGCTTGAGAGGTGGGCCCAGGCCAACCTCGTGAAGTTCAACAAGACCAAATGTCAGGTCCTACACGTGGGTCGAGGCAATCTCAAGAGCAAATACAGGCTGGGAGCAGCCCTGAGGAGAAGGCTTGGGTGTGTTGGTTGACAAGAGGCTCGGTGTGAGCTGGCAGTGTGCGCTTGCAGCCCAAAAATCAACCCGTGTCCTGGGCTGCATCAGCAGGAGTGTGACCAGCAGGGCGAGGGAGGAGATTCCCCCCCTCTACTCTGCTGTGGCGAGGCTCCACCTGGAGTGCTGCGGCCAGCTCTGGAGCCCGCAGCGCAAAAGCGATGTGGATCTGCTGGAAGGGGTCCGGAGGAGGCCATGAGGATGATCAGAGGGCTGAAGAACTTCTGCTGTGAGGACAGGCTGAGGGAGCCGGGATTATTCAGCTTGGAGAAGAGAAGACTGTGGGGTGACCTAGTAACAACCTTCCGATGCGTGAAAGGGGCGACAGGAACGCTGGAGAAGGGCTTTTTACAAAGTGACAGGACAAGGGGCAATGGCCTGAAACTGCAAGAGGGCAGATTTAGATTAGATCTAAGGAAGAAATTCTTCACGGTGACAGCGGTGAAGCCCTGGCACAGGCTGCCCAAGGAGGCTGTGGATGCCCCATCCCTGGAAGTGTCCAAGGCCAGGTTGGACGGGGCTTGGAGCAACCTGGGCAGGTGGGAGAGAGGAGTCCCTGCCCACGGCAGGGGGTTGGAATGAGATGATCATCAAGATCCGTTCCAACCTCAACCATTTTACGATTTTCCGCAAGTGTTGTGTGCCTCCTATTTGGGTAATGGGTATTTCCTTTGTTTTCCCCCGAAATGAGAAGCTTCACCCACCAGGCGGTAGATGAAGGAGTTGGTGTTTTGTCACGTAACAGATTTTTCACTACGTGAACCTTTGCTATTTGTTGGAACGCTTCCGAAGCGTCACGTCTGCTGTCGGTGATTGTGTCGCTTGGCTTTGTACTAATTCCTTTAGCTCCGTGTGACTTTGTGCAGTCAGCGGGATCAGCAGTTCATACAGAGAAAGGCAAGTAGAAGGGAACAAAAAGGGAAACGAGGGGAGTTTGTTCTATTTTTAATGTGCAGAAAAGCAAGTAGGTAGATCCTGGTGGAAGCTGGCTTTTCTTTTGATCTCTTTGTGAAAATATTCATATACCAGTGACTTCTCTGAAACATCATCACCTCATTCCCTTTGTTCTGTATCGAGTTTTTACTTGGCCTCCGTGTTCCTTCTTTTTACAGAAATGTAGCTTTATCTGAAATTATTATCAATATTAATCTTCAGACAATAATGTACCATTGATCCCTGAGGGAAGCTAACGGAGCTAATAGAATTTAAAAATGCCTGTCCTAATGTGTTTTTAATGTCCAGAAGTCAACCAGAATACAAAAAAACCAAATGAGGTGTCTTGCTAACACATTTAATTTGGACAAAAGTACTTGGCCGTGCAGGAGCTTCCTGTGAGTTGTTTGATTTCGGTGATTTTTCTTGCTGATTCCAGCAGGCTGGGGTGGCCTCTTATCTCCAGCCGCGGAGCTCACCTCTCGCTGGGCTTCCCGTGGTGCTGATCAGACATCCTACAAATTAAAACTCTTGATGTTTACATGAGCCTTCTTAATCTCTCCACCAGCAAGTGTTTGATTGTTTGGGTG
>NW_009701081.1:0-204 GCF_000703405.1 Apaloderma vittatum
GCCCTCCTCTGAACATGCTCCAACACATCCATGTCCGTCTTTTGGTGGGGGCACCAAAATTGGACACAGTATTCGAGGCAGGGTCTCAGAAGAGCAGAGTAAAGTGGAAGAATCACCTCTCTTCACCTGCTGACCACGTTCCTCTTGATACATCCCAGGATGCAGTTGGCCTTCTGGGCTGCATGAGCGCACTGCCGGCTCATG
>NW_009701081.1:274-9789 GCF_000703405.1 Apaloderma vittatum
TATTTGTGCCTAGGACTGGCCCGACCCAGGTGCAGGACCTTGCACTTTGACTTGTTGAAGCTCATGCAGTTTGCACTGGCACATTTCTCAAGCCTGTCAAGGTCCCTCTGGATGGCATCTCTTCCCTCAGGTGAGTCCACGGCACCACACAGCTTGGTGTCGTCGGCAAACTTACTGAGGGTGCACTCAGTGCCGTCATCCATGTCGCTGACAAAGATGTTGAACAACACTGGACCCAGAACAGAGCCCTGAGGAATTCCACTTGTCGCTGGTCTCCATGTGGACACCGAGCCATTGACCACAACCCTTTGAGTGCAACCTTCCAGCCAGTTCTTTATCCGCTGAGTGGTCCATCTGTCAAATCCATGTCTCTCCATTTTAGAGACAAGGATGTCATGTGGGAACAAGCACACTGCCAACCACTGTTTTCTCTACAGTTTAAGAGAAAAACTCTGCTCTGTCAGACATACCCAGAATCAATTTCCGTGTGTCCACCTGTAAGTCTGAAACAGTAAGGTTTTTTGATGCTTGAAAGTGAAAAACCTGAATAAATGGCAGACATTTCAGTTCTGAAATCACACACACATACACATACACATACACATACACATACACATACACATACACATACACACACACAGAAAATGTCAGGGGTTGGAAGGGACTTCGAAAGATCATCTAGTCCAACCCCTCTGCCGGAGCAGGATCACCTAGAATAGGTCACAGAGGAACATGTCCGGGAGGGTTTTGAATGTCTCCGGAGAATCAGACTCCACAGCATTGGGCCTTTATATTCACAAACTCACACTAGCAGGTTACTTTACACTGCAGGCTTGCTACTCAAGTAGAGGTATGCACTTCAAGGATGCAGGGACAAGGTGATTTCCTGCTTTCCCCCCTGTCCACCTCACACAAGTGGCCAAGCGCTGGAGCACATGATGCATGGCCTGAATCAGGAGTAAAAGGGTGGCTGCCAACTGCTCTATAACACCAGGAGCGCTAGATGTTAGTTTGTGTGAGGGAGAAGCAACACAGCTCTGTCCTTCTCCCAGCAACCAAGATACCCAAGTCTGATCATTGTTTTTCAAAAAGTAGCAACACAATTTTTGAAATAGTGACTGGCACACTAAACAGTCCTTGCTCCTGATAAACTGCTGAGGGGCTTTTTAGGATGTCGGATAGTGATAGGACTAAGGGGAATGGACTGAAGCTAGGGATGGATGGGTTCAGATTGGACGTTAGGAAGAAGTTCTTCCCCATGAGGGTGGTGAGACATTGGCACAGGTTGCCCAGAGAGGGGGTGGAAGCCTCATCCCTGGAAGATTTTAAGTCTAAGCTGGATGGGGCTCTGAGCAGCCTGATCTAGTGGGGGATGTCTCTGCCCGTGGCAGGGGGGTTGGAACGAGATGATCTTTAACGTCCCTTCCATCCGTGACAATTTTATGATTCTATGATACAAGTCAGTAGAGTAACATCGGTACTCAAAGACATACTCACTAGCGAGTCCCTACAATGCAGTCAGGATGCAGCCTCCCCCCCAATCTCCTTCTGAACCCAAAAGTGCTTTTCAAGAAGGATTACCTGAAGATAGGCAGGTGCACCCATCATATTAGCATTAGTGATTTCTGTACGTCTGGCAACATCCTTTACAGTCTTTACACAGGACCTGGGTCTCCATGGAAACCAGCTGGAGATGGCCTCTGCTTTCCTGCAGGTCTGTAGCTGGGCTTTCATCTTCTCTCTCTAATTTAGGATTGCTATTCTGGCTACCTCGGTCATCTTTACTAACATTTTCCCCCTTCTACCTCACCCTCTTGTCATGCTCTTGTTTGATACTTGACAGCAGATGTGCTGTATCAGTGGGTATTCTTGTGTCAGAGCACAGAATATTTCTTATAAAAGGAAAAGGAAGAGAGAGAGAGAGAGAGAGAAAAAAAAAAAAGAAGTGTGCAAATAGAAATCCCTCACACAAACAGATTAATAGAGAATTCCAATCAAATGTTGTAGCATTGCTAAACTCCCAGTACTTTATGTGCATATTTGTAAGAAGGAAATACAAACAAAAAGCCAGTTTGTGGGGCTCTAGACCATTGTACAGCAATGAGGAGATCTTGCCAGAACCTATTTCTGTGCTATGTCTTACCCTGCACTTCCAATTTTATTTCTTTGGTAGAAAAATTGAAGAAAACACGAAGAAAACCTTTTTGTATTTGGCCTAAACATGTTGTGGAAATAACCATCAGAATTACTTGCAAAGTTAAACTGAGACTGGAAAACACATGTGTAAGGCAGAATACTTTTTCAAGTGGAAGATGCCATTGAAGCATGTCATAACTTATATTCCCCTAGTATATTTTTTTTCTAGAGTATAAGCTAGCAATTCCAATTACTGCATTTCAGAAAGTTTTAAGTTGCCAGATACTGCATGAGGCATTGTGCAGGAATATGCTCCTCTTAGATTCACTCATAGTGAGTGGCAAGCAAGTAAAAATGCTCATGTAATCTAGGCTGCACCGCAGAAACCTGGACAATGAGCAAATAGCAAATGGTTGAAAAACACAAACATTTCCACCTGAGAAAACAAAAGAGAAACAATTTTTGTTTAATAATATTATTTAAGTGGTTCTTTTTATTTTACAGATTCCAAAATATAAGTGACATTTTAAAATTGAAATTTTATCTGGAGAATGTGGAGCAGAGGGAACCATTAGATAATTTTTTTAAGGTAGAGAAAGGATTTTTGCACCATTTTCGTATACTCATCTCATTTACTGTATATTTCTGGCCAATTTTTCTAACCTTGGATAACTGAAAGAAATGAACAGGTTGGACTTTCAGCATTTAATTACATCTATTAATAGCCACTCTGACATGTAGAGGTAAATAATAGAGAAATAACCCTAAAATTCAAAGATATATAAATATATATATGAAATTTTCTTGCATATTATCATCTTTTCTCCATAACCAGTAGTAACAGCAGAATTAATTTAATGCCATACATTTTCTGCTGCTGTAATTCACTTGAATCAACAGTTACAGTGGCAGAAAAATACCATATGCGGCATCTATTCAAGTTAATGTTAATGAATTCTGGTTTATATTATGTAATCAACTTTATGCACAATGAAATAATTGATTGTTTTTACTTGTATCCTTTCATATTACTTAGTTCTTTGAAGAACGTAAATTACAGAGTTTAATATAAATAACCTTTGAATATCCATTGGGGGTTACAGGCTGCTGCATAATACATTGCCAAATAGCTTCAAAAGGAGAAACTTATTCTTGATTACTTCTATGACTTCCTATGTCATCAATTTACAAACAAGTTTGTTGTATAATTAATGCCATCAATTTATAACTGCCCCAGGGATAGTAACATAAATTATATTAATTATTGTTTTCATTACTACAGTATCTACAGTCTTTACTTGCAGAGCATATTTTTATTTTCTCGGTTAGCTTATGAAGAGAAATGAACTCTTCCATTTAATCTCTTGCATGGTCTATATGTATTCAGCATACTGCCTATTTTGTAATTTAAATTGAGGTCCCATTCTGAGTGATTGCTTCCCAGGATTTCCTTCTGGAATACAGATTGCTAAAGTGAAATTGAATATGCTGGTTCACATTACCACTTCTCCCACTGATTTGCTAATGTAAGTCATTTCGTTAATAAACAAAAACACATTGAGAAAACCTCACTCTTGAAATATCAAGTACTTCCTTTCAGGATCTTTATTTATTTGCTTAAGGGACAGAAAGGAAATATAGGTCCAGATAGTAGCAAAATAACAAGCATGTTCATCATGACATAGAAACATGTTGACTGAATTGCTGTTTTGGTCAGAGCACAAACTCACATGCCTGTAATTCCTGTGTGATAAATATAGCTCAAACACAGAGAGAGAGCACAGCTAACGCCATTCGCCCAGCCGGGGAGAGGGGCCGTCCAAACACATGGCACCGGTTGTATAACCTCTCTTTAAACTTCTTTTCTGTGTTCAGACCAAAGTCAAACCACAAAGAGACATTGTCTCCTCCTCGAGACAGAGAAAAAAAAAAGCTAGTCTGCTACAAATGAAATTATCTGTTAATGAGACGGAAGAATCTTCAACATGTCTTCATATCCTGACTTATTATAACTATCACAGTAACCTAACATGAATTAGCTGATTATTGTGCAATAAGAACTCTGGCCTATCTAAAACCTTTTACAAACAGCAGCAGATGATCATCTAAACACCAGCTTTATATCTGTGAAACTTCAGGAGAAAAAGATAAATCCACTCCAAAAGTCCAGGATGTAATTACAGCCCAGCTGAAGTTTGCGCCAAAATTCCCACCGAAAGCTGTGGAACAAGAACTTCCCCAAGCCCTGTGATGTGCCCATTGCATCACCTTCAGCAAATCACTTCTGCTTCTTTCAGTGCAGCAGTGCATGGCAAAAAGTGCACAGAGACAAATATCTTTTGAAAATTAATGTGTGTAAAGCACTTAGAAAGAGCAAAGTAATAACAGTGTAAAATTGTAATCTATTATTCAGAATGCAAGAGGTCATTCAGCTGAAGCGTTTCTTTTCAACAATGATTTTAATTAGCTCTTCAGCCCAGCGGATTTTATATAACTGTAATTGCAGTTTTCATACTGGTCCATACATATGCAGCTAAGCTTGGTGAAAGATAACCTTTAATTTTCTCCTTTGCAAAGGAGAAGTAAAATACCTTGATCGTTATGTTTAATTGATTTAATTAAATGCAGTGTCCCTAAATGGTCATAAAACATTAGACCTTAAGGTGTGTGGGTCTCTAAATCTTGTAATCACTGATAACCTTAAAGTCCTTATTTGCCCCAATCTCCCAAGCCTCCTAGGAAGCAACATCTTCCAAGTTAGAAACACTTCTGTTGTAACATCTCAAGCTGCTCTAGTCCACCACCCATGCACAAACCTCTGTCTGAGCAGTTCCACACACAGACTGCCTCCACCTACTCCCTCAGCAGGTAATCACCATTTCCTTCTGTCTGTCCTGCGTTCATTTTCCTGGGTGGTTCAATCAGCAGACTTGCTGCTGATTTTGTACGGGGTTTTTTTGTAGTATGGCCAGGCTTGCCATCTGGTCTTGCATAGAAGGCAGTCAAGGACTGGGAAAAGTAGACCAAAAAAGTTTGAAGGCTGATTGCAGAAGAAAATTTTTTTAAAGTAAATAACGTTTTGTCTAGCATGCACATGGATCATTTAACAAATACATTTGTGGTCATAAAACTCCCTAGAAAATGGGAGACTTCAGACCAAGTCCAATGCCTGTAGATACACAAAAATATCTGCACTTAAACCTACATCCTTACAAGGTCATAGGACTCACAAGGTCGTATGTAGAGTATCTGTACTTCAGTAAACCCAGAGACAGTTACACAAACTGATATGCATAATATATGCTTATACAATGTTGTGATACCTCTGCTTGACAAAAAAGGAAGCAAACTGCCTAGTGACGTAACAGCAGTGAGATACAACAGATTCTATTTTTCCAGTCTGTTTTTTGAACAATTCTATTTCAATAATTCAGCGAGAAATTGAATATTAACCTGAATTTATTCTATTTCCTATGAAAGTTTCTTTCAGTCTCAGCCCTGAGAGTCCCAGACTGTGGCTGTCATCCTCGAAGCAGTCTCAGAGCACAGTCTCATTAGTGTGTATGACATAATTCCCCTTGGTTTTTTTTCCCAAAAGCTGCACCTATCCGTTAGCGGGTGTAATTTTCAAATCAAGCCTTGGGAATATAAATAAATCCCTAATTACATCTGTCAGAGCTAAGACATCAGTCTTCTGGGATCACGCTAGCAATGAACTTCAATTTTACAGTAGCAATCATCAGCCATTTGCCCTTTGGTTTCTTGAAATGTCTGAGTGGTTGAGGACTGGAGAGATTTCAGCCAGATCAGCTCTTTCTACAGAGCTGAGGCTCACAGGCAGTGAGGTTTCACAAAAGCTTAGAGTGGTTTGGGTCAGAAGGGACCTTAAAGAACATCTAGTTCCACGCCCCCTGCTGTGGGCAGGGTCATCTCCCACTAGACCAGGCTGCTCAAAGCCCCCTCCAGCCTGGCCTTGAACGCTTCCAGGGAGGGGGCTTCCACAGCCTCTTCTGGACAATCTGTTCCAGTGCCTCATCAGTGAAGAATTTCTTCTTTATATCTAATTTAAATCTACTTGCTTTCTGTTTGAAGCCGTTACCCCTCATCCTATCACTACTCTCCCTGATGAAGAGTCCTCCCTATTCTTTTCTGTAAGGCCCCCAAGGCCACTATAAATTCTCCCCAGAGCCTTCTCTTCTCCAGGCTGGACAGCCCCAACTCTCTCTGTCCTCATATGGGAGGTATTCCAACCCCCTGAACATCTTTGTGGCCCTACTCCAGACCTGCTTGCTCCAACAGGTTTCACTACCACAGCACTAAGCATCATCAGTCCTGCCCTCACCACCGCAGGAGGATCAAACCCACATGCTGCTGCCACCACAGATGAGCACCTCAGCAGTTCTTTTTTCGAAGATACATTGCAAAGGAAGTTTGGTGACACACCAGTGATGTTGCAAACAACACATTTTGGGAGCAGATGGTATCTAGCACCACATCTGTGCCTATGTATATCCCTGCATATGCCTTTAATGGACCATTATTTTAGTACAGTGAACTAACTTCTGAGTGACTACAGAAAAAGGATGTATACATGCTAATAAAACATGGCTTGTTATCAGGAAACCATAGCTTGAATACTGTTGTAGAAAACCAGGGGATTTTAACAGGTGTCTCCAAAAGCACAAGCACAAGATAATAGCAGAAGCCTCGAAAGTGCAAGTGTAGAATAGGGTCCCTAGAGCTGCAAGTATAAATCATTGATAATCAGTTATTACTTACTACGGGAATGCAAGTCTGTGTGCTGCTATTTAAGGGTAACAGGGGATGAAAAGAACCAGTATCCAGTATATGTAAAACATACCAAACACCGTGGAAATTGGATATAACATAGAATTTTATCTTATATATCAATGAAGACAGAACAAGTAAGTGAACTTTTAGCAAACAGGAAAATAAGTTCAAGTAGGCTAAATGTACAGGGAAAGTAAGCCCCATCATAAACATCATACACCTCCATGCAAACAACTAGAGATGCTGGCAGCTTCCGTAGCAATACACAGAAAAAATAAAGAAGTGGTACAAAAGAGGGTTGTCTCGGTTAGTTTTAACTGTATAGTTACTGAGAATGAGCTGTAACAACTGGACCAGTTGGACATTAAGTGTGAGTATCACTACAGCTGGTCCAGTAATCATCACATAAACCCCGTGTACATATAAATCTGTATGAACAGTACAATAAGGAGGTGCTAAGAGAAAATAGTGGATTGAAGAGAAGCTAAGTATGAGAGGTAATGCATGAAAGTCTTTTCTAAACTGATAACTTCAGGAGATTAGTGATCTAGGTGAATACACAAGAAACAACAAATTCAGAATATCAAGATTTAGCCCAATCTGCCCAAAGCCACCAAGACATACCAGCATACGCAGTGGACGACTTGAACCCCCATCCAGAAAGGCCATATGTGCTACACATGGACAAAGATTGAACAAAGAAACAAGAGGGCCCCCAACATAACTTAGCCAAAGGCATAGCCATAGAACCCTCTGCTTCTACGCAAAGGGTTGCCCTCCCAGCTGTGGCTCCAGCTGTGTAGCCATGAGTTAGTACATGAGTGTATGAGAGGCATTCATGGGTAACTAAATGCACTGTGTGAACAGTTATCCGCTGTTAATTAGAACAGCCTCATTCTATTAGTAATAATAGCTTGACTAATAAGAAATGTTCTGATAAACATTGGTTGTGATGATTGTCTCCTCCAACTTGACCCCCTGTCAGAGAAAAGGGAATCAACATTATAAATCTGTAATTACAGTACTAATACATCCGTTAGATTAACTACAAATTTGACATCTCTATGTATGTTTCTCCAGCTTGCCTAAGATGCACACGATATCTGGTCTCACCACATCCTTGAGTTGGATACAGCACATGAGACTGAATATTTCCCACTCATGAAACTTTTCTGCTCATTTTTGAGGAACTGCCATCCTGTTTTACTTACGCATGACTGAAGGGACAGTTGCAGCCTCGCTTAACAACTGAGTTACACTTTAAAGCGCTCCACCTTAGCAGTCGTGTGTGAAGTCCCTCATGCACGTTGATGAGGATGTGCTGGACTTCAGAGCTCGCAGCGCTTCCCTGCAAACCTGCTGTTAGCAATTGTGCTTTAGTGGTATTTTGGAGCACTGGCAATCCTTCTGTGTTTCCCCAGGTATAACTCTATTCCAAGTGCTTCAATGCAGAGTGTGAACACTCCTATCATCCAAGTTGGAAAGCAAGAAATGAAAAACCATGGCCCTTTAAAACATAGTCACCTGGTATTGTAGCAGTTAGACTAACAAAATTCTCCTCAAATATGAAGGACCACGGGTTCAGGCTCAAATTCATTCCCATGTAAAGCACTTTCAGCAAAATAAAAAGGCTTGCCTCTTTCCAGGAGAGGATACAAGACAGTTTCAAACACGGGGAGGTCTCTTCCTTCTGAGACACTTCACCAAGGTGACTTGAATGTGTTGGTTCTATCTGCCCCAGGTTAACAGCTCCTGTCATTACCTGCTGCCCTCACATACAGCCAACCAGCTCCACCTGCTCTCACCCAAACACCAAAAACCAGAGACACGTTGCTACTCACACACATCGCACAGGTATCATAGGCATTCAGTCTCTACTGACAGCTGTTTTCTCATCCATTTTGACTGTCCTTGTTTCGCTAAGTTTCTTTCTCCTCTAATTTCTCTCTTCTATTACTTTGGTCTGTTCTCAGCTAAACAATGTTAAAAGTACTTTTATTTTTTTATAGCTTTTTCAGGTTAGTTTATAAAAAATATTTTCATTTTTATAAACTGTAGAAAGCAAGTGGGTTTGAATGTTAAAACATGAATTTAAAAGTAACTCCTCCTTTAAAAATAATTGATCTGACAGTGGGAAAGAAAACATTGGTGTGACTTGCTCTTGGCATATCCATGTGGTTATCTCCTGTGTTCAGATTCTTCTATTATTATAAAACTTTGTTTTATTTCTTTTAAAACTCTGGAGCATGACATTTTTCAATAGATGCTTCCTTTCCCAAACCACTACATCTTGTGCCTGAACATTTGTCTTGCTAAAGAGCTATATTTTTGGAGCAGGGATCCAAAGGATATAAAGAAACACATTGAGCTGTATAGCTTAAATTTTCAAAGCCTATGCACTTGGCACCCACACATCAATGACAGATAACAATGTATCTTTCATGATTTAGAGTCATCTCACTAACTGATCATGACATACTCTGCAATATGATTTTTCAAGATCCAAAAAGCCATCTGGAATCTGGATTTATCAGGTTTTTGATCAATTGGAAAAAGAAAAAGAAAAGAGGAGAGGAGAGGAGAGGAGA
>NW_009701081.1:10039-22002 GCF_000703405.1 Apaloderma vittatum
GAGAAAAAAAAAAGGAAGAGAGGAGAGGAGAGGAGAGGAGTGGGAGAAGAGAAGAGAAGAGAAGAGAAGAGAAGAGAAGAGAAGAGAAGAGAAGAGAAGAGAAGAGGGAACATTTTCATAGATTTCATGAAGTGCAAATTAAATCCTTAATCCTTACTCCCTCTTATATGAACAGACTGGGGACTTCTAGTTTATGTTCTGTTGTTTTTTTCTGCTGCCATTCCAAGAGACAGAAGGGAAAGTCTTTAATATCAGCTAGCCCAGATCCCTCAGCTCCTTTCCTTAAGGAAGAGAACCAAGTTCTTATTGATGCTACATTAGCGATAGGCAGAGTATTTTAGAAATATCAGATGATATTTTTTCAGTCTTTTAAGCAACCATAGGAGGAGGCGGTTGGTTTTTTAATCATTAAGAAATGGATTATTTCATCCTGTATAAGCAGCAATAGGCTTCCCATTAGACGACACACCACCTTTTACAGTCATCTAGGCAAGAGATTTAGTGAAAAATCAGTACAAGCCCATTTACAAGCATTCTTACCTGTCCTCTGCTAATACAACAAAAACTCTTTCCCCAGATTGCTGTCTGTAGCATGTAGAGCACAGTTGGGAGATGAATAAAAAATGAACATAAAAAAGCAGCAAAGAAATGGGTGTGATAAAACTGAAGAAGAGGTCATATTTTCCCCTTCTTGAGCATGGATTTGCTGAGGTCCTTTTAATGAGCTGTTTTCTGAGTAGGTCTGTGTGGGCCCAGAAGAATGCTGGCTACAAAGAGTAATTATTCTGGCACTCAGCTACTAACAAACAAAAAGGTAAAACTGAATGTCTGTTAGCTTCTTCTGCGTGTTTACAGGAGGGTGGGATGATAAACTTAGGATCTCATTTTCATCTCTGTGCTAATCATTAAAAAGCAGCTGTCTTTTGAACATTTAACTTGAGCTTTCCCAGATGTCAGGAAGAAGGCATGATTAACAGTGCCAGGGTCATTCTCACACAACTTTATCTGTTTTGAAGAATAGCTACACTTGTTCCAATTAAGTAATTTTATTTTTATTTTTTCCAGCAAAAGCATTTGTGTGAAGAATTGTCAGTTTACAAACTTGACTTTAGCTCATTTGAAAAAAAAAACCAAACAAACAAAAATCCCCAACATTTTGAGTTTTGCACTCTGGCATAATCATTCAGCTAAATACAGTCATGCACCATTCCTCAGATATTTTGGAGTGTGGGAGAAAGAAGGGGAGTAGATTTTCCACAGCAGACTGTACATTTTGTACCAAGAACAAGCATAATTTCTTTAGCCAAGAAATCCGGGCAGAGTACAAGCTGAAATCTATACTTTTCCTCAGGCTGGCTGTGCAGTCCTGAGTAAGTGCCTATAGCCTTGTCTATACTAAAATATCCTGACAGTCCATGTGTAACTGCAACTTCTTGACCACATATTCCCAGATATCCTACATCCACATAACGTTGTGTGACTAGTTTCCGCAAAGGAAACACGTGTAGTTAGCACGTCTACAGCTTCTGTATCTAGGGATGACATATGACATCTACCAAAGCTCCCGTTTGAGTCCAGACAAGCAGCCCTTCATACCTAGGACTATCCCCTTCAGGGGCGATCATAAGGATCATAAAGGTGGCCATCTGATGTTCTGGTTTTCCCCTGCAAGTCAGATTCCTGCCAGAACAAAGATATAAATGACGTTGTTTACTTTCAAAATCAGGTTTTCTTTCCTTCTAGCCTTTTGCTTTTGGTCTAATATTTCAGTGTAAATTAACACATCTGCTAAACAGTGATTCTTTTCTTCTTTTTATGTTGTCATTGTTAACCCCTTATCACCTGGGTTTCTCTCTGTCACTATTCTTTCCATTTCCAGTTTACAAACTACCTTTAAGTTTCGGCAGAGTTTATAGCATCTGAAGCAAACTCTTAGAAAAGTGAGGAAAAAAACGGTGTATTTAGGTTTAGCTTCATGATCAAGTGTGCTATTAATTTCAGGTTTCTAAAGAAGAGTCTTCCAAACTTAAGCAAACCTCCGTCAATGCTCTAAAGAATACTTTAGACTTTCAGCTGAAAATGTGTAAATAGCACTATCTATATATATATACTATGAACTAACCAAAAGGATCACAGGATAATGAAAAGGGCAAATGACTTACTTTAATGGACAAAAATCTGCACATTATCCTCTACTTCCTACCAAGATTTTCTTCAGAAGTTCCCAGCATAAGAATATAGGTGACAATGAAATGGAGAACACTTTTGCATGTAGTAAGAAAGAATGTAGGTTAGGTACTTTATTCCTAGGTATTTGGACTTTTGTGCTGCATCTTCATTCTGAGCAAATGGAGGAAGGAGTTAATGTAATAATTGCAGCTTTGGATTAAAGATGCAATTGATTTAGTTTATTGCCAGAACCACCATTTCTGAGATTTTATAAACAATTTTATACAATATTTCAATTTCAATATTATCAAGTATTTCAAACCCCCTACTTCCTATAAAACCCCAGTACAATCAGTACAATCAAGGTTGACCCTGCTCATAATCCCAATATATTCCATATAGATCCTTAAACTGCCTTCATCGCCAGGGAGAACTGGTTACCCTCAGGTTGTGCATTAAGTGGCATAACTGACGTACGCCACATGGGATGTATTCTTTCTCACCTCCTGTCCAGCATTTTAGCATTTTGATTATGTTAAGAGTGTTTTTTAGTCAAGGTTATCTTGTGCTATGTTTTTATTAGCTAAAGACACATACCCTCTTCTTCAAACTGTATGTTATAGATTTCAGAAGTTCTGTAGTCTTTCAAAGAGACCTTTGCTTCTTTTCCCTTACCAGCAGATGACTGCAGTCTCCTAAGAGCAGATATGACAGATTAAGACAGAACGTTCATTGCTTACTGCAATGTTCTAAAATGTCTGGATGGAGGAGAGTCCTGCAAGACTTCAAAAGAAATGGTGATTTTTTTTCATTACTTTGTACCATTCTTTGCTGAGAGTTTCTTAAGCCAAATTTTATCTGAAAACTTCGTGAAAATTGATTCAATTTCTAAACTTGGTCTTAGTTTTGGAAAGGGAAGAAATATATCTTGGATGTCAATTAAACATTATTTTTATTATTACTAATAACAGAGCAGTACCATTTATCATCATGCTCTCAATTATAACAATGTACATTATTTCATAAAAAGTCTCAACTCTGAGTTAGAGTCAACTTCAAAACTCTGAAAAATAAGTGCACAACTTGCAGCCAATAGAGATTGCTTTCTATTTTTCATCCATCTCCTGAAAAAAGTGTTTCAAGTAGAAATGAAAATTGCAACTCAAATTACATAAATTAGGAAGTTATTATAAAAGTTAAAAAAAATTGTTTCACTTATCAGTTTGTTGTTTTGAGGTATTAGTCAAAGTTTTAATTACTTCTGCTCTCGGAAATAAAACCAGACATCAAAGATACAGCTTCCATTTTAATTCTACAGGAAATACCCTATAATTCATAGTATTACTTTTTCACATAATATTTTGACAAGTTAAAAGATTTACAGATAATAAACAGCTTTGGACTCAATAAAACTCCTTCCTATGTTTCAGCAAATGTCTTGCTAGGATTCTTTATCCTAGATATTGTATAAATCCTATGAACAATATTAAGAAATCATAAGAATTTTTAATAAAATTCTCATATCTCTATGCACAAGGCATCACACAATCTGAAAGCTACATAATCAATGTCTTCTGAACAGCTTCATAGATTTACATAATGCAGTAATTTTGAACTAAAAAAAACACTAAAAAATTTAAAGACCTTAAAACTGTAGGTCATGCATTAAGAACATTTTACCAGCAATATATTGGCAATCCAATGTGGTTTTATTTATGCATGCTTCATACTAAAGCTTCAGGTTATTTTAAAATTGTCTTAATTTAGTTTTTAAGAAAAGGGCATTGCTGCACTATTTCTGTCAAATTCTGTCTTTTTCATGGTTTTAGATTTTATGTTCCTACTGACTATGGCTGTTTCTTCAGGAAAGAGGGATTAGGAGCTCAGTTTTACCAACATTACCCAGTAGAGTTTTTGATTACAGCAGAGACTACAAGCCAATGCGAGAACTCTGGCATTCAAGAGCAGACAGAAGGCAGATGTGTCCACAGGATCAGTCCTCTTCTCTGAAATGCTTATTCTCTGGCTTTTAAAGGAAATTTAATAAACGACATGCATTTTACAAAAAATGTATTTACCTCATGAGGGACATGTCTTACAGCTACATCTCTGATTTTGCACCTGCCCTGCCTATTAGTCTTGTTTGTTAACCAGCCAGAAACTGGCACAGACAAAAGAGTTTGAAAGTTAAGGAAAGCAAACAAGTTATTTTTCCAAGTCAACAAAAAGCCCTCTTGTACTAAATACTTATTTTTCCTCTGCTTCCCAGAAAGGATCCTTGTAGGAAACTACTGAATATATAGATGCTGGTAAAATTTCATTCATTTAAAAAACTGCCTTTAATTTCAAAAGTCAAACGCTGTGTTTCTTGCATGTAGTATTGCCTTGGCTGACTCTATATTGCCATTACGCATAGGAAATTTCATCTCCTTTATAGTTCTGAAGTGGACCGGGACTTTTTCATTTAAGTGTTTTCTTCCACTTAAAAAAGCCAGTTTGCTTGAATAAAATCTTTTGACAGAGGATATTTGCTTTTACTCACTTCATCTGGAAGGTTCCTTGAATCCAGGATGGGCTGACCAGTGGAAACACCACAGTGGAGAGACAGAACTGCTTTTGACTCTGCCTCTCTTTGAAGGACAAGATGGAAACGTACCCCAAGTTTCCTACAGCACTAATGAATGACCCAGCTACCAGGCTATTTTCAGATGTCTCTTTCTCAGATGTGTTTTTCAATGCATAAGCATTGAAAGATGTCTTCCTCCATTAGCATCAGAAAACAAATTGCCAAAGGTTGAAACTTTCCTTCAGAAAAAGTTTTTTTCCTAGCCAGAAACGTCAAACCCAGTCACTGAACACTGTAATGGTGATATGACCTTCCAAGGTCAATGAAGCAATCAGCACAAAAATCCTGAAGCTAAGGCCTTGGGTGAGGTATCTGAGGAGTGAGCAAGGAGCATTTGGCAACCTGGAGAGGACACCTTTTGTCCTTGCAGCACTCACTGGAGCCTGCCCTTGGCCTGAGAGCAGCTGAGACCCACGGCAGCACCTGAACTTCACACACAGCCCAGACAGCTCCAAGTGAAAGGTCTGGGCTGATGGGTTGTTGTTAGCCTTTATTCTTCTTCCAAAACAATGCATTTGAGGAGTGCACATGGTCACAGACAGATTTGAAGTAAGGCAGGCAATTTTGTTTGGCTTCTTATTAAAGATAAATAGATTTAAGGCTGCACTGACCCATAGCTGTTCTTGGCAGAATTCAACAACAAAAAGGTTTGTACAGAGGATTTCTGCTGCAAAAACAAAATCAGGTCCGCTTCAGAGCTCTGTGTCTGCTACATAGAGCACAAACTATTTCTTACTCACTACACTTTCCCTCTGGTCTAATATAACCTCAAACATTCATGAGAGCATTCGGGATTAAGAGGCTTTTGGCAGGCTTTCTGCAGAAAGTGTGTGTCTCTGTGTGTATGTGTTTGTAAAACGACAGACCAGGGAATGCTACATGGGCAGAGGTGGAGTGTCAAGAATTTGGGATTTGCTTTTCCAAATAGCTATGTCAGCAGACCATATACTTGACCTATTAAAATAAATTAGGCCTCGCACTCACATGAAACTCTAGAATTTTTAATGGTTACCTGGAACAAATTTAGATTTTCAGCCAGTTATCATGAAGCATTTGAGATCATGTAAAAACAAAAATAAAAAGTGTTGTGATGTGTTTGCACCTGCCTACTTAAGATTATACTTAATTCCATGAAGATTAATTAAAGGAGCAGGCCACAGTCCCACAAGAATTATGCTGTATCACATCAAAAGATCAAATTCTAAATGACAGCTTGTTTCAGCCCTCATAATTACCTACATGGCACACTTAAGAAGTTGCTTTTCTCATCCAAACTCATCTTATCTCTCTTGGAGCATGTGCACATGACTGTGAGTCTATTTTAAAAGGTTATTATCTGTCAATGGGGGTACAGATAGTGAAGCAACCATCTACAAGCTGTTAGACATCTGCAAATGCAAAATAAAAATGTCACTGTGAAGAAAATGGGTTCATTTTAAGAGCCTGCCATTCCTTTTTCCCTGGGCAGTGCTAACAAGGGTAAATTCATCTGAATATATTAATTGAGCACTTCCAATTGTGTGACTTCTCATCCAGGGCGACCTTATAGCAGCCTTCCAGTATGTAAAGGCAACCTACAGGAACGCTGAAGAAGGACTTTTTACAAGGGCGTATACTGATAGGACAGGGGGTAATGGTTTCAAACCGAAAGACGGTAGATATAGGTTAGATATAAAGAAGAAGTTCTCCACTGAGGGTCATGAGGCATTAGAACAGGTTGCCCAGAGAAGTTGTGGAAGTCCCCTCCCTAGAAGTGCTCAAGGCCAGGCTGGATGGGGCTTTGGGCAACCTGGTCTAGTGGGAGGTGTCCCTGCCCATGGCAGGGGGGCTGGAATTAGATGACCTTTAAGGTCCCTTCCAACATTATGTGACTCCATAATTCTATAATATCTAGTAAAACAAGCCTGAAACACTATGAACAACTCTTTTTCAGTATTTCTTAGTCAGAAGAAAAGAAGGATTCTGCAGCACTTCTAATATATTTACTTTTTTGGGGTGGTTTTTTTCTGCTTGTCACCACTTTGAAACAGCTAGCATACAAACACACGCTTAGAAAGAATGTTCTTGCTAAAGATTTTTATACACTGTATCCCTCATAGCATTTGATTAGTAAGACAAACCCTCTGGTAAGGCTTCATGTTTCTTCTCTATTCAGATCAAGTTCACAGTTTTGCAGCATCCATACAATGTCTATCAGCCAAGTTATCAAACATACACCTGGGAGCCTAATGAGTGCTGATTCAACACACAGCCATGCTTTTCTCCTTACAAAATAACAATATGATTACTGAAAAATTAAATTAAAATAAAATAAAGGCACAGTGTTTTTGATGACTGTAGCAGTAAAAAAGAGTGCACAAAAATGCCATCAAATGTCAGTTTGCTGTTAGTTCTAGCCATCAGATGTAAAAGATTTTCAAACACTCAACTAAATTCTGTTCAGAATTAAGAGTATTCTAAGAACCATTGAAAGTCTTCTGAGGGAAATTGGATCATTCAAGAAAATAAACAAGAAAGCATCAAGAACATTTTTAAACAAAAAAAGTTAAAATACTAACAAAACCCCTAATTTATTATGAAGTAGCACAGATTGATTCATTTAAAAATACACAGAAACACTACAAAAATATCCATCCAAATAATAAATATTTAGGGTAATGCAGAAGCAGCTAAGGAGTGGCTGATCATCAGGACATGGGAATGAAAAGAACAATTTAGGTCCCTCACTCTTGCCCAGTGAATAATCCATTAAACAACATGAAAGACTTTCATTAGGAGAAACTCACTCACATACTCTGAGCCTACTGATAAGGTATTGTAATTCTCCTGCAAATGAAGATGTCTAAGCTCAATTCATAAGGCTTGCTCCTTTCTCACGCTTTTCTCTAGGTGTCTGCTATCAGCCACAGCCTGTGACAGAGCACTGGACAAGATGGGACTCTGGCTGATCCAGCATGGCAGTTTTTACAGTCTCATTCTTGGGAGAAAGTGATACCTAATTTAGAGGCTAAATTTGGAAGGAGTCACAGCTGAGAATGCTGAACAAGGAGAGCTGCTTCCCTGTGGCCCAGTGTCAGACACTGCTTTTAAGGGTAATGTTCTTTTCTAGAGATGGCTTTTCCTGATGGCTCCCTGAGGCAGCTTCCCATTGTGACTTTGGGACAATAACTTTCTTGGGCAATTACTGCAGATAGATCTGAGTGACCCCTTCTTAAGCTCCTGAGCTCTCAGGAGACCTGGGCCAGTCTGGGTCAACAGCCATGCAAAGCCCAAGCTAAACGTGTAACATATCACTTAATAAGTACAGCACAAATCTGTGCTAACCAAATGATTCATCCTCTATCCTGATGGTGCAAAGCAAGGTGGGACGTGCCATACAAAGCTGGCAAAGGGTCCGAAGAACAAGTCTTACGAGGAATGGCTGACGGAACTGGGGTTATTTAGTCCGGAGAAAAGAAGGCTCAGCGGAGACGTTACCACTCTCTACAACTACCTAAAAAGAGGTTGTAGTGATCAGTCCCTCCTCACAAGTAACAAGTGATAAGAACAAGTTGATCCACAGGAAGTTGGAATTGGACATTAGGAAAAACTTCTTCACAGAAAGAGTTGTCAAGCACTGCAACAGGCTGCCCAGGGACGTATTTGAGTCACCAACCCTGGAGGCATTTAAAAGACATGTAGCTGAGTTGTTTAGGTACATGGGTTTGTGGTGGACTTGGTATCACCAACAGTTGGACTTGATGACCTTCAAGTTCTTTTCCAACCTAAATGATTCTATGATTCTGTGATCTCTTTCTTCAAATATTGCCCCACAAACCATAGAGAGAGCAGACATGCAGCACTGCCCAGGGATGGCAAAAGCACCTGAAGATTAATGCTGCAAAGGCAATGCTGGACTAAGAGCCGTTGCAGCTCCACCCTGAATGACTCACAGGTCCCAACAAGCACCTCTCTGCTCTCACAAAAGACCTTTTCTGGTCAAATTTCTTACACCCCTGGACTGTTTATGCTCTAGAGAAAACCCCATTCTTCCATATGTACCCCCATGGTGAAAATAAGATAAAAATCTATGACCAAAAGAATTCCAGTTAAATCTAGAGTGGTAAGACTGTGACTGTTATAGTCCCATCAAATTCCTATACTTTGGAGGGTCATGCCGTTTGCAACATGTTTTTTCAAGAATATCCCTATTAAATCAGCCTCCTATTTTGATACTGGTCATTCATGTTTGAAAATTAGCATCCTCTAGCTAATTTTAAATTAGAATCAAAGAATTAGCACATTTTAAAGATGCATCAGTCATTACATAATACTACAATTCTATTTTCAACAGAAAATGTATGTTTTGATGGAAACATCCAAAATGGGTGTGTACTCTCTGAAAGAGCAAAAACGCCTTTAATGATGTTGAATCTGTTCACAACATTTTGAATTACTGGCAATGAAAGTAATTGTATGACAGTCTCTCATTAGAAAATCTTACCTATAATCATTTCCATATCCAAACCAAAAAAAAAAAAAGGCACAAAAAATATAATATTACTATGTGTATATGTATATATATCTTCTGAAGGAGATGTTAAGGGCAGTGCTAACAAGTGAACTGAAGCAATATATAATAATTGTACTCCTGTCAAGGAATATGTCATGAAGAAGTTGATGTGATATGTATGTTAATACTTGCCAAATTCATTACAATGTCAAATCAGAGCTCTAGGTTAATGTTTTTTGTAGCTTATGATAAAAGTGACACTGATAATAGCAGTATCACTTATCAAGATGTATTAATGTCGTCTCGCTTCTGTGACTGTCAACAGCTAAAATGTATAGTGATAATGTACTACATATGCTACCCACCTCTCTGCCAACGTCAACCTGACTTATGTCACATATTCCTAGAAAACACTAATCAGTGTGCTCTGCTACAGAAAGCTGAGATACCAAGGCTATCCAGCTTAAGAAGCTGATGAATAAATAATAAGCCTTCAAGCATTACAAGCAATCTGAGAGTCCTCCAAATGTAGATATTATAAAAGACTGACAATGATTGCAGTTAGACATTCCAATCATTTTCATATTAGGAAAATAGCTCAGCTTTGTGGTATATATAGCTCCTATTAATATGATAATGGCAGAAGATAGAAATATCTTATCTATACAATAGCCACACAAGACCTTGAAGTCATTTTACAGATTTACTACCAGTGAAGATTTCACAAGAGTTAGAGAACAGCAGAAGTATGCAAGAGACGTGACACTTTTCATTGTCAGTTAAGGAGACAAAAAAAACTTTTGTATCATCATTCTAGCCTAACTACTGTTTTCAGCTGAGACAGCCATCATAAAATAAAAATACCTCTCAAAAAATCATACAAATGACAGCAGATTTTCAGTACCCAGGTATCATTTTCAGGAAAGACTACAACCTGGAGGAAGTCCTTGCTATCTCATTTCTACTTAAACGAGCTCCAGTGAACAATACCTACAGCGGCGGTAGCGGATGCTCATGTCACAGTCACTAACCAGCGGGTTCAGTGTCACTCAGATAGAAGGATGCTGACATAGCAACATATCTGCCTAGATCAGTGAATAAATTCTGAGAAGAGGAGAGGTGAGATAGAAATGCTGGGGCCAGAGATGCCTCTGAGATTTTCAGTATTAATTTCAGTCAAGAAAGAACATGTCCTCAAATTTTGTCCAAAGTACTTTAATGAATATGTTTATGCAAGGTCAAACAGAGGTCTGATGTTCTTACTTTCTCTAATGAGAAAAGAAAGCACAGGGTGGACTTCGTTTGCATTCTGTCGTAAAATTTCTCACTACTTACGTACTATTTTTTCTTAAACTATTAAATTATTGTAGAGGGATCTTCTAATGGAAACCTCGTCAAATCCATGTTAAGATCCTCCTAAACCATGAGGTAGAAGACTACTCTGTAAACAAGGCTAGACATTAGTACTGTGTGACATTTGGAACCAAATATAAATATATGTTATAGCTTACTCTTTATATGAGCCTTCAGAACAACATTTCTTTTATTATTATTTTTGCCATGAATATCCACCTCCTTAAGTAAGACACATGACAGGTACCAAAATATTTGAGTGATTACTGGTAAAGACCTTAACAATAATATTGCTTCAAGAAGTTAGTGCTTTAAAGAGTTTAAATACAGTCAACTTGGAAGGTATTTTCTCTATGCTGTCCAAAATGAGGAGCAGCATATCTTGTGGTGACTGCAGGTGCACCATAAATGTTCTGCATGGTCAGAAACAATGTATTAATTTGTTAGATTCTAAAATGCCTGCTTAACCACTAAAGAAAATAACTCACTAAGTTTGTATGAATAAATTATATCAGTAGTCTTTGTACTAAGTACCATGTAAGATCAGGTTTTAGATTTACAGTAATTTGTTTAAGGTTAATCTCCATCAGTCAACTGCAACTGTAATAAAATACATGGAGAGCCCTTGAGCTTATTATGTGCAATATTTCAACAGCAATTACGTTTTTCTGCCTGTTATGGAAGTGAAGATTTTTGATGACAGACAGCCAAGTTCGTTCCTAGTGCTACAGAATACTGATGGTATAAAACTAATAGTCTCAAGGTTCTGTCTATTATATCCAAACAGAATTGATTTGATGCTTATATGTATGTAAATATGTATAAATATAACTGCACCTTATTGAACCTTAGTTTTCTAAACGCATTTCCAGAAAACATACTTGATTCATGAAATTTGTTAATGAAACAAAACTTTAAATCAAATAGCCCCAAAACTGACAAATAACACGACACTGAGAAAAGGGAATGCTAATGATACCATACACTTTTATCCAGTCCCCATGATTATCTGAAACTACACTTCAAAAATGATACAAGAAAAAAAAGTAGCAAATTACTTCCTAATCACAAAACCATCATAATATTAACTTCTTTGAGATGGCTAATCCCAAAAGAAAAACAAAACTTTTTTCATTAGCACAGCTTCCTGAGAGCTCTGGGTTAAGCTAATGATCACCTTCAAGTTAGTGATCATCTAGAGATCAAGTTCAGCCTTTTTATCTTCTATGCTGTGTGTTTATCTGTAGTCCCATAGAAAATACTGTATACTATATTGTACCTCTCCTGTAGAATACTTTCACAGAATCACAGAATCACAGAATG
>NW_009701082.1:0-24632 GCF_000703405.1 Apaloderma vittatum
AAAAATAAATAAATACAATGTACTGTAATACATACCTATGCATTTAATTCTTTGGCCTATAAAAAGTTTCCAAGAACGTGGAAAACTTCAATAATAAATGAAAACTTTGGAGAAGGAATGACAAAAAAAGCCTATGTGGAAGCACTTCAGATGTTATAAATCCAAGTATTTATGGAACTTTTAAAAGCATTAACAGAAACAGGAAGGTTTCCTGAACCAAACTTCTGTATTTTCAAAGGATTTTAGCCTTAAAAATGGAATTATTTAAGTAATTTTCTTTGATAACGAGATACAGTTCTTCACCAGTTCAAATTTCTTCCAGTGCACTGTGATTTAGTCTTCCCTAAAACCACCTACAGTCTTATCTCTGCACTCAGACCTTTCATTATTGCTCCTGTTTTCCACAAATCCAAATGTGAAGTTTTGATATCAAAGTTTAGCTTTAAAATTCATGACAGATTTCTAGCTTATTCTCCCTCGGTCTTGAGGAATTTGTGAAATCAACTGGAAGGGCAAGTAAAATGAATCTTTTCACAGAAGCAATTCTGTTCTTAATCTCAGGCACTCTAACACCAACAGTGTCTTCCTATATTTCTTTCTTATTTTTACTTTTGTGTTAAATTGGTAATTTTCTTACCTTGGTTCCAATTGCAATAATAAGATGTTTAGAAAGTTCACTGCTATCAAAGCAGTATGGGCACTTTTCCATGCGTGCAGCAAGCTGCTGGTGCTCATGTATTGCTTTTCTTCTTTGTATTTCTTCCTCTTCCCCACTACGTGCTCTTTTGGCTGCTTTCGAAACGAACATGTCATCCAGAGTGTAGTACTCTCTGTCAGTTTTTTCCATGAACTGAAAAGAGACACAGAAAAATCATACGTATATATGAATAAACAAGAAAAAAATACCTTGCTCTGTGCAGTGTCCTTTATGAAGAAAGGCACAAAGTATGTAAGCAGGAGCATTGCTTCCTTCCAGACGGCATCTGCAGCCCATGCGATCATCAGGTACATCTCCCAAGAGCAGTCTTACACAATCTTAGACAGCATAGGTATTAAAAAACAGATGTGTGACAGCACTGAGTGTTATTACCATATTCCATCTCAAGTAAAGGGCTAAGTATTTCATTATATTTACAGTATTATCTTGCAGCTTTAAATAGATGCACAATTTCTTAAATGGTATATTATATACTAGATTTCGATCTTCCTCCTCCTTCTCTCCTATTATGACTATCACTACCCATTAAATCATCTCTTGTGAAGTAACTAGACCATGATTTTGGACCTCATATTCTGTGAAAACATGTCAACAGCTATTCTTACCACGTGAACAGTACTAAACCATTTTGTGCAGAAAACAGTCTTTGTCTTCAATATTTAGATATGGATAACACAACTAGCACATTACAGAAACAAGCCTGAACGAACCACAGGTTTTTTGTTTGCTCATTAATTGCTACAGTTTAGTTCAACACTATATTTTAGTTAAATGTCTAAAGGAAATGTCTAAAAGGAAACTCTGAAAATCCCAAATATGTTATGAAAATACATTTGAAGGTCAGTGGCATCTTACAGGGTCTTAACAGTGGAAACCCACACAAACTGGGTATGTCTCACCTCGATGATACTTAGGAGAGATGGAGTTTGTAGGTAGGAACTGGAGGTGATGCAATGAGACAGAGGACATGGTGAAAAGGTGAACTTATGGCAAAAGCAGCAATGAATGGGAAAGAAAGTGTGGGTGGTCATAGGACTCAAACACAAAAGACAGTAGATTTCATTAAGCTTCATATCACACAGAACAATTTAAATATATATATATATAGCATTAGGCCTTGTCAATCTCTTTTTATTTTAATGACAAACAAATCCCATGACATCTTGCCTAAATCAAGGTTAACAAGTCTTGATTGTAAACATAAATATTTCTGGTTTAAGATCTTATGTATGTATTTGTCCATTTTCTGCTTTGGCTGCTCTACAAGACTTCAAAATTATGTGCCGCTAATACCACAAATATTCAACACACATAGCTAAAGCAAATGTAAAAAGCTTTCAAAAAACATTTTTCAATTTTTCCTCTTTAAATTAAATCCCAGTGCTGCAATACTTTCATGCTACACTTGACTGTAATTTTACCTTGAAAAGTTTCAGTAATCTCCTTATCAAAATGACAGGGAGGAAAGAAAAACAGTACACTATTCAGATTTCTTGGTATTGGAAATGCTGGTCCTTCAGAGTCTTGGCAATTTATGTACGAGTAGTTTTGCTCCAGGAATTGATAAGGAAATGGTAGAAGTGTCTTAGCAACAAATCCCAATACATTTTAGAATATTGACTGAGGTAGCCCTTGTAGAGGAGTGCTATTAGCTGAAGGTATTTGGAAGGCATACTATCATAACTGAAACGTAGTCTCCAGATAAAAGAAAATCTTCCAAATATCACAGGCATAGTTTATATGGCTAATCTGACATTTTTTTAATAGGTAGGTTAGGTAAGTAATTCCCTCCACCCTCCCTCCCCCCCCCAAAAAACCACAAACAACCACAGACAAATGTTTTTGTCTCTTGCTTTTCCTGCAATTTTGTAACATAGACTAATAGCTTATTTTGAATATGCTCAGAATCTTCATTACCAAACAACTGAGGAGCAGCCTCCTTAATATTACTTTATTTAGTCATAATACATTTAACTGCTTATGTGCATTTCCTACTGGAAGCCACTGCAGACTAAAATCAACAGTTCAATAGTTCAATTTCATTCTTGTTCTGTTTTACTGCAATGCTGTAACTCTACATTTAAAACAAACAGGAGATTCATGAGCTTCAGAAACATTATTTAGTGGTTTGGGTGTCAAAAATCAAGTCTATGCTCTTATGTCACAAAAAAAGGTAGTATTAGAGCTCCAGTAGAAGAAACACAATAAGTACTACCTACAGAATGGCACCACTTTGTAATTATCAAAATTAAAAGGTTTACTCTTTTCTTTGAGCTTTTTTTTTTAAATTAAAGTAAAATCTGCCATGAGAATACAAATACACATGAAACAAGACAGGTGGCAGATGTCCTAGTTTGAGCTATAGAAAACCAATTCTGTCCAGTGATTTTTACTGTCCAGTTTCGTCTCTTCTAAGAGGCTGCATGTTCTGAAGTCAGCAGCATGTTTCTGCAGACAGTGTGTGCTACCAGCAGTGAGAACACCTGATGTTTACAGTTACTGCCTGGCACTGGGATGCAGACAGGCTCTTGCTGATACTTATTCCTGTAGTGACCAAGGGCACTGCTGGCTCTTGTGTGCCACGCTGGGGGTGTTGGTTGCACCTCCAGGGGTAACAGACAGGACAGGTGACCAAGGAGAGTATTCCATTCCATATACGTCATATTCAGTATAAATTGGAGTGAGCACAAGAGTTCCTGTCCCTTTTCCCATTTTGTGCAATGGCTGGCGTCCAGGTAGGACTCCGTCTGACCTCCTGCTTTTGATCCCGACCCTAAGTTCCCAAACCCAGCTCCTGTACCCAGCTCCTGCTGAGTCTGGGGCTTCCCCAGTGCCTCCTGCTCTGCAGCACCAGTGGGGATTGCTTTTTGTGGGGCAGCTGGGTTCAATATTGGGCTTATATATTGTTATATATAGTTTCTTATTTTTATGATTTCACTATTATTTCTATTATTTTTTTATTAAAGCTGTTTTAGTTTTCTAACCCGTAAGTCTCTCTTGCCTCATTCCCTTTTCCTTCTCGTTTGTGGAGAGGAGAGGGCGTTAGAGAGTGTCTGTCCACATTTTAGTGGCTGGCCCAGTCCTATCCCACGACGGCAGATTACGAAGAAAAGAAAGAGTGGAAATCAGAACACCTTGGCCATCAGGAGTATCGCATGCAGCATAGAATACCATTACTATTTTGCTGTTTGCACTCAGTCGTAGTAGTCACGGAAGTCCCTGGTTCGTTATGCATGACCTCTTTTAAATAATAGTACTTTTCAAAACACTTTAAAATACTCTACAGATCCTCCTGGGAGGAAATAAATATTCGTCATATTAAACAGGCTGGATGATGCCTTTCTTCAACAGTGGATAAAGCACTGTATACTAGGAGACATTTTAAACTTTTCAAACTGCTTCTGCAATAAAAAATGCCTACTTATTAATAATTCATGCCCAACTGGATGCTCTTCAAGCATAATACTCCTCCCTTGCTGAAGGACAAGAAGACAAGGACAACGTGGAAAAATGAGCGGCTATTTTCTCCCCTTTTTCAAGCTGTAAGTCTAGCACATCAATGCACAGTGCCATTATATTGCACCTCTGAGGAAAAGTGGCCAAGTTACAGATGGTCACCCTATCCCCGAATCTTCATTTCTTGCCATGTTTTATCACATCCTTTAGATGACTTTAAGAGAGTGTTAAAACAGGATATATTTTCACCTCTAAAAACAGCAGCCACGAAGGAATAAGGATTTCTTCGTAACTCCTCTATTACCACAGTATCCTTCCAGTATACCTCAAGACAGTTCACAAGAACAGAAACCTAAAAACAGGCAGAGATATGCAGCAAGAATTGTGTACTCTTACTGAAATAAGATACGGTATGAATATAATTGGAAAATACATTCAGCAATATTTTCTACCTTAAAAACAACAACAAAGAAACATTAATGAGATTTAGTCTGCAATATTGGAATAACAGTAAGGAACATCACTAACACATTCCTTGCCAGTAACAATTGGCGAGGGGGAAGTATTTCTTAAAGGGCATAATTCCTTAAATAGGATTATCCTTCGAACTCTACAAATTCCAAACATTAATGTTTCAGAACTCAAATGAAATAAATTGTAGCTGCTACCATGTCAGACCAGAGAGACCTCTTCAACTGCTACTCTAAACATTGGCCTTTTTGAAAAATCATGAAATCTCTCCAAAGAAGTTATAGGGGAATTGAAAGAACGAGAAGAAAGTGCTCTCCAAAATGCCAGAAGGAAAGCAAGTAATCATTCAAAACCTGATTTCTTTTGTACATATCTTCTTTGATACAGAAGACAGAGCTAACCCAAAGAAGAAACTATGCTGATGTTCCTGGAAAGCTGCTGCTCTGCACCAGCTGAAGGATCACAACTGTTTAAATAGAGAAGGTAATGCATTCTCTAAGTTGTGCATTTAGCGCCCTCACTGTGCTTGGTATTGCCCAGTATTGCCCTTGCTGTACTTCAGGTGTTGCAGAAAGATAAGAAAAAAGCAGGAAGTCCCTTTGATACATTTGCTGTTCTACAAAACAGTGCTGACCTTCCTAAAGTTAATACATGAAATTCAGACATCTATAAAGGCAATGCATCTGAAGTCCTTGTTGCTACTAGACACAGGTCAAAACTCTGAGCTGATCTAAACTGCCTTTCTTATAAGGCAGATCATCTCTACACTCCTTTGCTTTCTCTTTCCCATTTCATTTTTTTGTCCAGCTCATCTGCCACATTCTTCACAAACATTTCCTTCACAATTTCCTTCACAAACACACTCTATTTTCCAACTTTTCCTTTTTTGGCTTCCTCCTCTCACTGGTTAATCAGAGAATACACAGGCAGCTTCAGTACTCTTAGCACCAGGCAAACTGACACAGCCCGCTACACCTCATAGTGTCATTGTGACATTTCTACCATCCACGTGATGGGGATCCACTTTTCCACAACCAGGATGCAGTTCTGGTTTAAGCGACAGAGGCAGCATCACAATTCTGCTTGCCCTGGCCAAGAAAGGCCTGTAAGACACAAACATTTAAACTGCACTAAGAGAAGGCATCCAAACTTCTTTCAGAAGTAAACAAAAATCACCCTTTGGGCTCTCATTTGGGCAGATCTAATGGTGCAAATGTGGCCAAACCCCAAACCAAGAAGAGAGATCCCTAACCACTCAGCACTGGAATTCAGTAAAAGATCAGCATCTGACTATGCGTAAATGAGAATGATTTGAGAGAGGAAAAAATTGCAATGTTGTATTTGCCAATGAAATCCTTAAAATTATAATTAGCATGACTGATACAAATATATTACATGAATAATTTAATCATGTAACATTCTTTTCATAAAATAATTGATGTCTTTTTTCATCTTATACTGAAGCCATCAGGCACCTTTCCATGGGGCTACCTCCTGAAGTGACTCTTGTAGATCTGACAAAGATATACTCCATCATCAGCCGCATTTTTCTGCCAATGAGTGTTCAGATCACTGAAATTGTATCTCAGGGCTTAATTTTAAACTGATTCCCTTTTTCTTATTGCTACAGTAAAACCCCTGGAGTCTTATACACTGCTGGCTGCCTACACACTCCACCTCAAGTGCGCTGCGTGTTGAGTCCCTTGCGTCTCCCTCTGCTCCTATTCCTTGCTCTTTGGGTGTGCCCCTTGGAAAGAAAGCCTCTACAAAGACTTTAATATCATTGTGATACTGAAAGGAAACCTCAAGAGACAGAACTCCTAATCATCAGGGATTACTCCCACATGATGCTCTGAGTATACTTTTTCCCATCTTCAAATTTCCTCTGGAATTTGGGGATGAAACAGGAAAATTCATTAAACACAGTTACCACAGTAGCAAAATATACCTGTATCTTTTTGTACATTTTTGCTGATTTTCTTGTTCCATTTTGTACGCAACTATTGAACTTGTGCTTTTCCTGTTTTCTCACTAACACAATCACAGTTTAGTTACTTCCATATAAGCTAATAAAAGCGCATCTGCTTGGAAAATTTGTGAAAAAAAAGTGTATAGATTTTAAAACTAAACTGAGATGTTTTATACATTGTCACGGCAACACTGACGTCTTCAACTTTAAATGGCAGAGTTAATATTTGTGGAACGTTGTACTCAATATATTTTGGGAAGCTGCAATAAAGAATAAACTATTATTTTAGAATATAAACCTAAGTAACATATAAATAAATCTCACCACATTTAAATCACAGATTCAAAATGACCTTCAAGATCATCAAGCCCAATCATTAACCTAACACTGACAAGTCCTCAACTGAATCATATCCCTAAACACTCTGTCTACCTGACTCTTAAAACACTTCCAGGGATGGGGAGTCCACCACTGCCCTGGACAACACATTCCAATGTCTGATAACGCTTTCAGTAAAGGAATTCCTCCTAATATCCAATCTAAACTTTCCTTGGCACAACCTGAGGCCATCCATTTAGTCTGTCCTATCACTTGTTACTTGGTTGAACAGACTGACTCCCACCTCTCTACCACGTTCGTTAAAGTAGTTGTAGAGAGCAATAAGGTCTCCCTTCAGCTCCCTCTTCTCCAGGCTAAACAAGCCCAGTTCCCTCAGCTGCTCCTCAGAAGACACGTGCTCTAGACCCTTCACCAGCTTCACTGCCCTTCTTTGGACACGCTTCAGTCTTTTGTGCTGTGAGGGGCCCAAGACTGAACACAATACTTGAGATGTGGCCTCAGAAGTGCTGAGTACAGGGGCATGATAATTTCCCTGCTCCTGTTGGCCACACTATTCTTGATATATGCCAAGATGGGGTTGGCCTTCTTGGCCACATGGGCACACTGATGGCTCACATTTGGCTGGCTGTCAGTCAACATCTCCAGGTCCACTTTAACACTCCAGGTCAACATTTAAACTTACTCAGCATTTAGCTATTATTATTTACAACAAAATCGCCTCAGAAAATAGTTTTCTTACCTCAAATAGCATTTGCTGAAGCCAAATCAAAGTAGAATTCTATCATGCTACACTTTATCATTTTATTACAGCTCTAATCTCCCTGCTACCCCAGACATCTCAATATGAAGGTTTAATCCAACAACTAATTAAGCATATAGACATTTCCCAAACCTATCATCCCAGTAAAATAAATAATATGCTAAATACATAGTATGAAAGAATTGTTGACATATCAATACACAGACTGCTTTTAAGGCCTATGACACTGACAGGAAAATATTACAAATCATGTTGACGAGCACGGTAGTTCAGAATTACCTTTCAGAAGCAGAAGTCAAGCAATAAACAAAAACCATAGTACTGCTCAATGCCTAGTGACCATGCTCCTTTTTGCTTCAGTTATTTGGAATGAAAACCATAGATTTTGTTATAGTTAGTTATTAGGACAGACAAAACTTTATATGCAAGTCACCAAAATGAAATGTAAGCCAAACAAAATACCATCAATCACATAATTCAGCTATTGAAAGTGTGATTAGCATTTAACTTTACAGTTATCCCTGGAGATAACTTTAATGCCTAGAAGAGGCTGTCCTGCACAAATCTTCATTTGTAACATATTTTGTAACTTTAACATAATTCACAAAGAACACGAAATGTTTATGCAATCAAGAAACATCAGCTGCATCTACAGAGTTCCTGTAGTTCCCAGGTTTTCTTTCCTAATCCAGCTGTCACTGCTATTGATTTGTTTCCACATGCAGGAACAGCTTTAACTTTGTGTCCACACAACACAGACCTGAAGTTCAGTGCACTGAAGAGAAATGCCCAAAACAAAGTGTTTGAAATTATTTTGTCTTGGGTTTTGGTGGGGTTTTTTTTTGTTTTTGTTTTTTTTTTAAAAAAAAGAAAACAATGCACAGCCATAGAACTTTAAGCAATTGCAAAAAGCAAGAGCACTTTGTTAGAGCTTTGCTAGAGTTTTATCATGCCTGTTAAATACTGTGCTAGAATGGCTTCATCATGTGAAGAAAAAGGTTTATTAAATAATAGTAGCAACAGCAGCATTCTACATTTTCAACGTTGTCTTTTAAAATGTTTCTATACTATTATTTTGGTTTATAGTTATGGAAACGCAGAGACATGCAACAGGGAGGTTCGCACAGCAAGTAAAAATAATAAGGCTGAAAGTAATTTTCCATTTCACAGACTTCAGAACCAAGGAAAGACACCATGCAAATTCCCTTTTCACAAACCTGTAATACCAGCATTCCTCTTTACCAAATCCATAAATGAAGGTCAGCATTATTAACACAGTTCTGAATTTTTCACTGCTTAAATTCATGTTACGGATTACTGCAGCAATTTTTAAATAAAATTAATTTATGGCCAAAATATAAATGGTCTATGGACACCACAGAATAATCTTTCTCACTTTCTTTTAGTAAAATGTAATAATAATAAAAAAAAGCTTTAGTAGAATTTCTATTGAGATAATGTTCTAGAAATCAGTTTCTGTACACCCACAAGCATCTCTTGACATAAGTGAAAGGATTATATAAGTCTTAACAGCATGAATTTGGGAAAATTGCACTATTTAAAACAGTCAAGGGCAGAAGGAACTACAGACAGGGTACTTAAAGCTATCAGTAATAAAAACCTAAGACTTCACACATACTTTGTACATTAAAACTGGCAGGGGAAAAAAATAATCAGTTCTCAAATATTTTGTTGATTTTTTTGTATCCTATAGTCATGCTTTTGCAGCAGTGAGAACCCACTATGCTTTGTACACTGAAGAAAATAAAAAGTAGAAAAACAGTAATTTCAAACAGATGTGGTTTTTTCTTTAGGCATAATAGTGAAATATGAAAGAATTAGACTTTATGCCCTGTTTGGTTTTTTTTTTTCCCATAAATCAAGACAATTAGTGTTGGGTTTTTAATTTTTGTTTGAAAGAAAAAAAGCTTCTTCACCACTGAAAAATAAAGATTTGGGGCTTTTCCATGACATTCATAAATTTGGCAAAACAGCATGTATGGGGTAGCTGTAAGGAGCAGCTGCATTTCAGACCCAGATAACTGATGTCTCCATCACCCTGCATGGAACAGAAGCCAAAAAGTTACTAGAGGTAAGAGCCTCAAAAGTACAATGGAGTTCTACGAGAACCATGACTAGAAAAAGAAGAATGGGCATGAGAGGAATGACTTTCGTTTGCCAATGGGATTACACAGAGGTTGCATGGATAGAAACATCAGTTTTGGAAGAAACATCAGTACATAGACCCAAGTTCCATTTAAGAAAGTAAATCCTTTAATGTATTATATCTTTCTATTTCAACATCCCCAACTCCCTTTAGAAAACTGCACTTACACAATTTTCTTCAGAGATTCATACCTACTAGTCTGTGTATCATTTGCAATGCCATTAAAACACTAAATATCAGGAAAGTAACACTCATGTGGAGCAGAGTATTCAGCAGTAAAACACAGAATATATGCTGGTTGGTCTTTCTCATTCCATTCCCATTCGTAAGAGATGTGCCCATTTCCACCATCCTAAACAGGCAGGTGGCTCGAATTTTCTTATTGGCATGGTCTGGGAAAGTGATAAAAACCCTTGGAAAAACCCATAAAGGAAATAACAGTGCAGTAGTCTATATGCTTAGTGGTAACCACAGCTGGCCACAGTCAGAACTGCATAGAATCATAGGATAATTTTGGTTGGGAAAGACCTTTAAGATCACTGAGTCCAACCATCCCATGGGGATTTACGCTGCTGGATGGTTCAACACATCACAGGAGTAGGAGCAAACACAGGGCACGAGACTGAGGGGAAGAAGACAGGAAGGTTTAGGGTCCCCTGTCCCCATTGGTAAATTCACGTAGGATTAGAAGTGGTAATAAAGGTGATCACACTGCATAAGCAAAGAGTTGTAAAGACTGGAAAGCCACCTTGCTGTCAGACACTGAACACTCATTGGACTGAACAAGATATAGATAATAGAGAAAAATATAATCTGATCAGAATAAGCTGTAAACAAAAAATGATAGACATATTTGGCTATATTATGGTGGCAGAAGCTTAATTTTTCTTTTTCCTTAGCTGAGCAGTCAGCAATTTAAAGACAACTAACAAAGGCAACATACTTTAAAAAAAAAAGAAAAAGTACTACTTCTGGTAATTCAAATGACTTTTGGTTTGTTCTCCATTCAGCTGAAAAGAAGCATCCAACTGAACCTATGGATGAGCCAACCATCAAACATCTGTTTTGCTGCAAATTATGTTAGCATCAGAGTTGACATTAGAACTTGAAGAAGCAAAACCACCATCGTAATGAGAAGCAATTGTGCAGTGGAGATCCTTACAGAAGGCTGTGGTAAAAATATATCCAATATTTCACTCTTCGCTGCCTTGTCTGCAGTGGGTAACTCTGTCTGTCCCAGTAGCCACTCCCAGGAAATCACAACAATCACTCAACAAAAGCAGTTCAGATGAATGAAACTATTTAATGGATAGGATCTCCCTTCTCCCATCTCAAGTAGTATATAATTAATAGACCTTCAGCAGTTTCCTCACACTGCTCTTCTGAAAGATGACATATTAATTTTTGTGGATATTTTTTCTACTTCTTAAATGAAGGCACAAAGAGAAGGTAATTCCATGTGTCAAATTTGTGCACTATGTTATCAAACTAAAACTGACAAAACAGGTTTGGTTGCTAGACTTCCTGCTGGACATAAAGCACTGTGGAATCCGTGTCTGAGAGATGCAAAATTTTTTTAAGATTGTCTCACTGAGCCCCAGATCATAATGCAGATACTCTGTGTACTACAGGTTGATAAAGTACACAAATAAACCATCTAGAATATCTGCGATGATGCCCAAATTTTTCAGACTGCTGCCAACACTTAAGCGCTAACACTGATCTTGTAACGCTGTGAACAAGAAAGCATTCTATAGACATGGAAAACTCAATGAGCCTGCAATGTGCCCTCGCGGCCAAGAAGGCCAATGGCATCCTGGGGTGTATTAGAAGGGGAGCAGCTAGTAGGTCGAGAGAGGGCCTCCTGCCCCTCTACTCTGCCCTGGTGAGGCCACATCTGGAATATTGTGTCCAGTTCTGGGCCCCTCAGCTCAAGAGAGACAGGGAACTGCTGGAGAGAGTCCAGCGCAGAGCCACAGAGATGATGAAGGGAGTGGAAGATCTCTTTAGCTTGAAGAGGAGGCTGAAGGGGGATCTCATAAATGTTTATAAATATGTAAAGAGTGAGTGTCAGGAGGATGGAGCCAGGCTCTTCTCAGTGATGTCCAATGACATGAAAAGGGGCAATGAATGCAAGCTGGAACATAGGAGGTTCCACAAAAACATTAGGAAAAACTCTTTCACTGTGAGGGTGACAGAGCCCTGGCACAGGCTGCCCAGGGAGGTTGTGGAGTCTCCTGCTCTGGAGACATTCAAAACCTGCCTGGACACATTCCTGTGTGATCTACAGTAGGTGATCCTGCTCTGGCAGGGGGGCTGGACTAGATGATCTTTTGAGGTCCTTTCCAACCCCTGACATTCTGTGATTCTGTAATGCCTCAGGGTCAGTTTCTTAACTTAGGATGAAGAACCACCATCTAGGGAAGATCGTCACAGTTTCTGGTGACAAGAGCTGGGAATTACCTGTACAGAAACTACCAAAAGCATTTCAGGTTTTAGCAGAGAGCTGGCATCTATGGATGTTTCTTTTTATGACAACCAAAAATCCATTGTAATAGTAATTGACAAAACCATCTATTCTGAGCACATGCTCCAGCACACTTAGGAAGTAAATAACTATGATGTCTCAATCTTAAAAGATCAACCAAGAGCTAGCTATTCATTCAAGAAGCTTGTTGTAATAAAATAATGTAAGGTAGTGCATCTTTGCCTACTAATAAAAAGGAAACACAGTACAGAGCATCTGACACAAAGCTCCTTGAAGTCAGTGGGAACTTCACAGCGTTCCCAAATTAAAACAAAGCAGTTGCATAAGCCAGGAAACACAATACATTCTTGTGACTTTATTAAGAAATGTTATCCATAAAATTAACAAAAACAAACAAAAACCAAACAAAAAGAAAGAAGTCTTCAGAATAAAACATACTAAATTCACTCTCACTCTAACCCAGTGTGGTCATTTTATGCTGCAAAATCAATCTCCAGCAATGGTTAAAATGTATGGGGAAAAGCATAATACACTCAGCAGGTAAAACTGACACTTCTGCTACACACGCAGCTCTTGCCATTTCACTGTGGAAATCCTGAGCCGAAAGTCTATCTAGATCTCTCTATTTAATATTTACCAACGAAACTGTGCTTCCCAAAATCACTGTATGTTTTTTCCTCCCACTCACAATTATGGCCTCCACAGCATCTCACACTCTACAGCATGAGTTCTACAATTTCCTTCTTCACTTAAAAAAGAAAAAAAACCATCAAACCATTCTCCTTCACGGTTAACTCTGCTCTATGACCACTTCATATATGAGAAATAAAAATGGTTGTTTTCTATTAAACTTTTACAATAACTGTGCGGTTTAGCCTCCCACACGCCTTTCTCCCTCCCAGGCTGAAGCAATCTTGTTTACTCGGGTTTTCTTCAAAGGGCCACTATTCCGTGCCTCTGACCACAGGGTACGCTTTATAAGCTTTGGTAGCATTCAAGCTATGGGTGCACTACAGTAGCCTTAGATGTTTTAAACTGGTCCTAAATTCCCTTTTTTCACAATCTCCAAGATTCTGTTTCTCTTTTTAATCACACCAATGCTGAGATGATGTTTGCAGACTTGGAACAACCCAGATCAAGCAGTAACAGCCTCTTGTGATATATATACAGTTACAGCTTCACTCAGCTTTGCGATTACCATCATTTTGCATTAATCAACTCTCACTTTTATCTGAATTTATTGCCATGATACCTATGGTGCGATCTCTTTCTCCTTATCTGAGAGGTCTACAGCACAATCTCCTGTGTCTGAGCTAGACATCTTAATTCCTTTTATATCCTTAATGTTGTTCAGACAGCATTCAAATTAGGAGAGATGACTCACACCACTAAAATATGTACATTTCTCCAGTGACTCTCTGAAATGAATCTTATGTCTGAACTGATTCTTAAGTTTCACAATGTTGGGAAAAAACCAGCTTTGTAATTTGAAATTCTGCAAGGTACAGTGACCTCTGTTCTTGACAGTCCTGAATAATTAGGTAGCAATAACAAACTATCAGGTCATAAAGTATCCCTTCTTCCAAATGGTTTAGGTACGTGTCAAAAACGAGATATAAAAAATAGCTAATTACTCCTGCCCCTTTTTTTTTTAAGATTGCCATTATAATTATCTTCTGGTCCTCTGGACGAATAAAGATTACACTCGGCAGTTCATAGCTCTGACATGCCAACCACTTAAGTGAGGACCAGTCAGTATTAGATATTTCTTATTATTCATCCTAAATTCAAGTTTCCTTTAAAATAATGCTTTTCCGTAAAAATGAGCTAAAACTCACTTTATTAACACTGTTAACTTGAGGCAGTTTTCCACTTAGTCCCTGTAAATAATGGCTCACACAAAAGAATCACTCTGACCTCATTTATAGAGGATATTAACGCAAACAGTTCATTAGCTGTTCTGGCATGCACTTCGTTTTCCTAAATGCTCTAATTATACCTTGATCAGGTTTTTTCAGCATCACATTTCTGCATGCTTCTTGCTTCTAAAGAGTTTAACTCCAAGTTTTATGCTTTCAGCAAACTCAAAATAATTAAAGTAATTCCCTCAAGACAATTTTCAATCCTTCTTACCAAAGCTTACTTCTAAGCCTGCTAGGCTCACGCTCTTTTCCATTCTACTTATTTGTACACACCCAAGCACTTCTTAAACAGTAGTTGGATTCTGGATTTGATGCTTCTTTTAACCTCCAGAAGCTCTTTGTTCTTCTACGCACCCACCCTTTAACTTATTTTTAAATAAATAGCTTTATCCTGTTTGGGGAGTGTGTTCACGCCTTTAGAATGTTTTCACGAGCAACATACATGTGCAATTAGCACTGAGTACTACAGAATCCCTCATAACCTGCAAGCATTTTCTCTTTGCATATTCATTTTAAACTTCCACTAAAAAGACTCAACATTTCTTGATAATTCAATCCTTATAGAAGTTAAACACTATAGTGCATTTCTCTGTACTACATGGATGCAGAAGTTCAGCTGCCAAAGTTTACTCTCATTTGTACAGAATCCTTATTTTTAAAAGAACTACATACTGAGCCAGGCCATTCTTGCACCATTCCTAAATGCATCAAGTTCCACCACTGTCCCAGAAATCCTTGCAGTGCAAGTAACTAAAATCTTCAAGGATCTGGCTGCAGGTACAAAAATGTCGACCAAAGATGTTATGCAGGAAAAAAATTCTTCACCAAAAGAGCTGTCAAGCCTTGGAACAGCCAGCCCAGGGCAGTGGTAGCGTCACCATCCCTGGAGGCATTTAAAAAACGCGTAGATGTGGTGCTTAGGGACATGGTTTAGTGGTGGACCTCAAAGTGTTAGGTTAATGGTTAGACTTGATGAGGGCCTTTTCCAACCTAAATTGATTCTGTGATTTCATATAGGATTTGGTTTTCCATTTTCTTCAAATTCAATAACCACAGTTCATGCCTTTTAGCAATAGGTACAGATTACAGAACAGAAGATGAGGAGTCACGGAAAGGAATTAACAGGGCACAATCAGTCCAATCCTCAGGTAACGCAACTATCCATAAACCAAAAGCACAGAGAAATACTAGATAAGGATACACTATAAAAACTTAAAAATGGCTAGAGGCCAGGAAATTACATAAAAGATGCACCACTGGGAATGTGATCTGTTATTTTACTCTTTCTCCTAAGCAGCCACAGTTGGACACAGAATATTGGCTGAGTGAATTTCTCATACAGCTGCTCTTGCAATTAAGCGTCTCTTGTCATCAAAAACATGGAAAATTCAGAGCATTTCAAAATTGAATAGGAAAAAGAAGGAATAAAACAAAAAAAATATAAAGGAAAATTAACAAATTTTCCCTTTGAACACTTACAAAATCAAACAATAGAGAAATCTTTGATTTGCCTCCAAGTTTGCTAGTCTTCCTTGCATTAATAATTACTTAGTATGTCAAAAATACAAAATCTGAACTAAGGACAACTGAACATGCTCTAAGAGTTAAATGTTATTTCCACTTTGAAATGAAGAAACTTGGAATCAATAAATATTGTGAATACACAAGCAATACTTTTCACAAAGTTTAGAAATTTCAGGGGGAAGTCAAGTACCTTTCTCAGAAAAGACAGAATGGCCTTTCACTTGACTTTGGAAAAATCAAAGCAAAAAAATGTTTCCCTTTTTCAGAGCACTCTCCACTATGTCTTCACAGGAGCACTGCAAAAATTTGCTATTATCAAACTCGGTAAACTCAAATTAGCCTCAAATTTTTGCAGCTCTGAAAAGAATCAGAGCACAAAAAGCAATCCTGTCAACTGTTCAGTGGAAGCAGCCACATGAAAACATTTGACTAGAGGACAAATTGAGCACATTAATAATAATTTCAGAAAGACATGTTAATATTGATTTACAAACTCATCTTCAATGCTCAGATTTGAGTTAAGGGGGTTTTTTTAAATTCCATCCCACTTACATTTTAATACAGATATTCATACATGCACTCCCCAACCACTACTTTTCTAAGTTACCTCTTTTAAAAAAAATACTTAATGGAGACAAAACAATATAAGATAAATAAGGTCCTTGAGAAAATGGCAACCACTTCTCTCTGCTACGTTTATCACCATATGATGTGGACAGTAGGAAGTTTTACTGTTTCCTTACATTTTCATTTATTTGTAAATTTCTGCACAACAGATATGTTAGTCAATTATAGTTACCAGTTTGCACTATTACACAGTTTTTGAGAAGTAGTGTTTTACACGTTTAGGGATTTATTTTTCGGAAGGGAAGGTAAAGAAGGAAATCAAATATGTGTTTATTTCACTGCACCTCAAGGGCATAATTTTTTGGAGTATGCCAGTGGGAGAGGAAAACTACCAGAAGCAACTAAATGAGAAGATGTATAAACCACACTAAATTCTGATAATCTCACCTGAAGAACTTCCAGATGGCTTATAGCATCAGGTCAAATATTTGCTACGGGGCGCTATCATGGCTTTTCCAATCCTATTAAGGCGATTTTTTACAAGAAAAAAAAAATCTACTCTCCAAGATCTAGATCTGATCTGCTTTCTGGATAAACAGAAAAACGAATTTTGTCTGTGATGATATTAATTCCATACTAATAAGTTTTTTCAAAATCTGCTCAGTGGTGCACAAAATACTGGAGCAGTAACCCAGTAAACTTTGAAGCATGCTAGAGAAACTGCTAACACCACGGTTATTGGAAATCATCTCTGTCAAACGCTTTCATATCAAGTACAGAAAGTATCCTTTACTACTCAGTTTGGATGACAGAAATTAATCCTTCCATTTGCACTGCAGCATGTGTCTGCTGAGCTGGCCACTCTTTTAAGTGGAATCACTCGGGGAATCATAATGTATAAATCTATACACCCTGTGAGCATAAATCATCCTCATTATCCAGGACATCCTGATGGAAATTCAGGTAGCTTGCTTCAAATCTCATTGATTCTTACAACTTACAGATGGAAGAAACATTCTAAACAGTAAGAAAATACTGCTTTTATTAATCACTAATTTTGGGGAAAACCTGCTTTGTTGGGCATAAGTAACATATGAATGTACATGACACTCTAAAGTGTTCATCTCAAAAGCATCAGAATCTAGAGGCAGAGGAACAGCACGATCATCTCTACAAAAAAAGAAAGCACCACATTTCCTGCATGCACACAGGTTTCCATCACCCGAATAATGTCTACCAGGACCACCTTATAGCAAACTTGACTATTATGCAGGACAATCAGAATTCTTAACCAAAAGCAACATACCTAGAGCAATGAGGTCTCATATCCTCTCTCATATTTCTAATAATAAACTGCTTAATTAAAAAGTCATATACACGACACCTTACCTTTGACGCCATGCGCATCAACAGTGAGTTTTGATCCTCTGCTGTTCTCATCTTCTCATTTTTGACCAAATCCTTCAGATTCATACTATCATCATCCTGAAAATATCTTACTCTTTCTTTATCTATATGAGTAGGGACCTGGAAACAAACATACTGAAAATAAGTATCAAGCTAGTGAGAAAGATCCCGGCCAGTTAGCTCAGTCAGTTGAGCGTGGCGCTAACAATGCCAAGGTCACGGGTTCGATTCCCATTTGGTCCCCATGTGTTGCCTGATCTAGTCGAGAGGTGGCGTCCCTGGCGACAGGGAGGCTGGATTAAATGATCTCTAAGGTCCCTTCCAGCCTAGGCCATTCTATGATTCTATGATAAAATTCAGATTCTAATAATTTCAATGAGTTTGAAGAATCACGAATCATGCTAAGCAAATCAAACAACTGGGCTTACTGCTTCATTTGACCCAAGAGAAAGAACATCTTCCTCTTTCTTCAATTGCATCAGCATGTCTAAATAAAAATATAGGCTCTTCCCACAATTGCTATACCCTAAAGCTATCAGAGCAACAACGTTACCACTCAGGAAAAATATAAGGCAATTCACTGAAACAGGTAATCAGCTCAGAAATATGGAATATTCCAAAAAGTAACCTTCATTATTTACGGAAGCTTTTGAATTGTCAAGTCACAGACACTAATGAAACACAGCAATCACAGACAGTACTGAAAACTCGTACAAATGCAGTACCTCTGCCAGGAGATGTTAGCATCTTAGAGCGCACAAGAGAACAGTTTGTCCTTTAGAGCAGCACTTAACTAAATCCTGACAGAGCATAGGGAATGGTCATTAACAAAAAGCAAGATTGCATTTTCCAAAACGGAAACAACAGGGTGACAACAAATTACTCACATTCTTGTGCCCTTCACTCCTCCACAGCAGTGTTACAAACTGATCTGTCCTACTAATCAAGAGCATGCTTCCTAGAAATATGAGGTGCTGTCATCTCCTTTTATCCCAAGAAGAGCTAAATATTGGCTTATTCACTGTTGCAAGCAATTATCCTAAAACATCTCTCTGGCCTCGAAGCTTCTCATTGTTCCCCAAATCACTTTGTTACAAAGGTTAAGTCATAATTTTATATTAACAGCAGTGGTAGTATTTCTGATCAGAAGAAAAAGAAAATTAGCCCCTGAGACCTGAGCATTTGTCTTATTTTGGAAACATTTATCTCTAGTAATCTTCATTATTTACATAAATTTATGTAAATAATGAACTACTTGGCTAAAAGACTGTGCTAATTTGAAAAACTTCCTTTTCCTTGAACATGCATTTAAATAAGCCCTAAAGTGATGCCTAGGGAAACACAGTCTGAAAACAAACTTAATATGTACTTAGTAAATACACATTCTAACACTTAATTACAATCATCTTATGAAAGAAACTTCTTAACTACCTATTGACATTCTGATAAGACACTCATTAATTATGGCATCATAAAAGTAAAAGTATAAATCATTTCAGAATTACACTTGACTACTCAGATTTGTAAAACTCACCGTCGGTCGTTTTCTCCGTCCTCCTTTTGGCTCCTGTGGCTCAGTCGGTGCGGTCACGGGCCATGCCCTTCCACGTTGATCTGTTCTGACAAGGACCACTTGTTCATCTTCTTGACAGCCTGAAGCCTGCAGCAGTTTTTAAGACATATTTTTAGAACTGCTAACACAGGCAAAACAAAAAGAAACACCTCATCTGCACTAAATGTTTAAAATCCTAAAGATTAAATAACAGATTTATGTTTGGCATGTTCATTATAATTCACAGCAGGCAATACAATCTTACACAAGGTTTTCTTTTCCACGTTCAGAAAGAATATAATATTAAAAACTATCTAGCTAGTTAAATGCAGAGTTAACAAATCCTTTCAATAAAGGAACAATTTTGTATTCTTGGTTCTTTCTCATAAAGCTTCAACCCTAGAAGAAATACAATGCTTCAGAAGACTTAAATAGATAAAATACGGCACCATCCTTATAACAGCGTATTCCTGAAAACCACGTGAAAAGTTGCAACCGGCTGCCACTTCTGGGCTTTTTGTGGATTAGGGATGTTGCGGGTATTTTTGTGTTTGGTGTATTTTTCACCTTCAAAACTTGGCTAAAAAACTAGTGAAAGCATTAGCTTTCAATTTTCAACACATTCCAGTAGATCAGACTTTTGTTTCCTACACTGCATCTACCATCAGTACAGATCACTTTTATCACAATATCATATTGAATTATTTTTTAAAATTTTGATTCTAGGATTTGTCAAATAGGAAATACAAACAGCTCAACACAACTATCTCTACGGCAAAGAAGAAGCAAGTGAGTAGATGTACGCTGATTATTTAGCTCAATTTCAATTACAGACTGAGGCAGAAATTACAACCTTTCAATCATCTGTTTGTGTGCTGAAATATATGGAAACAAACGCAAGCATTTAGCAGATATGTGCCAAATAAGTCATTTGCCTTTGGATGGCAAACACATAAACTACACTTGTACTTAATTATGGCTTCTACGTACCAAAAGAAATTTGGGAATCATGAGAAGGGTATCTTCTAAACCTGACTAAAACAAGCTCTTGATGTGCTGGAGATGGGAGATGAGAACACACAGGACAGGGCAACAAGGGAAGCTTTCACACCCTTACCCTTGGTCCTCATGGTGGAAAGAGCCACCATTCCATCTGCTGGAAGCGCAACACAGTAGGGCGCGAGCAATCCAAATCTCACATGCTGAACAAACTGAGCAGCAGTGCTGCTCTACTGAATTTTCTATGCATAAATATAAAAAACCCAGCCTAATCAGGGACATGAAAGTCAGCAGCTGCCTCGGCTGCAGCCACTACAAGATAGTAAAGCTTCAGATTCTAAGGCAAGTGAGGAAGGCAAGTAAAAGAACAATGAAAAAACCCTGGATTGTAGGAAAATGGACTTCAGTTTATTTGGGGATCTGCTTGGCTGGATCTCATGAGAGATGGTCATGAATGAAAAAGGTGCCCAAGTGAACTGGTTGGTCTTCAAGGACAATGTCCACAGAGAATAAGAAAGATCCAAAAGATCCACTATGTGGCTATATGGGGAACTTCTAATTAAGCTCAAAACCAAAAAGGGAGCTTGCAGAAGGTGGAACCTAAGACAAGTTACCCAGGAGGACGACAGAAGACCTTTCCAGGCATGCAGGGGCAGAATTAGGAAAATCACAGCTGAAGCTGAAACTGGCAAGAGATGTAAAGAAAAAAAGAAGGGATTCTATGAGCACACTGGATACCCTTCTACAAGCAAGGAGGGATAACACAGGTGTGCTGCTGAAAGAGAGGAAAGACCTAATGAGGAAGGGCATGAAAGAGGTCAAGACACGGAATACCTTGACAGTCTTTGCTGGTCTTCTCTCAGCCTTCTCGGACCTCAGTGCCTAACACGGCAGGAGGACACAAGCAGAATCATAGAATGCATTGGGGTGAAAAAGACCTTTAAAGGTCATCAAGTACTACCCTACAGGAAAGACTGATCAACTTTTAAGGACCACTTAAGCAAACTGGAAATATGCTAGGTTATGGATCTAGATGGGTTGCATATATTACACTGCACAAGAAAGAGGTCTCTCCGTATCACATCTGAAGAGTAGTGGTGATTGGTGGATGTCCTTAGAAAAAGGTAAAATCATACCTTCAAAAAGGTTAAGAAGAAACACCTGGGGAACAACAGGATTACCTCAGTCCCAGAAAACTTACAAAATAAGTCCTCGTGGAAGCACCTTGCAAGCACAAGAACACCACCAAGATCACTGAGACCAGCCAAGAAGAACTTGCAAACGGCAAATCACGCCTGACAAATCTGCCCTCTGTGGTGAGATGATTGGTTCCATACACAAGGGAAGTACCAGGGATGTTGTTTACCTTAAAGTTTGCAAGTTCTCAATGCAATCTCATCTTATTTTTGTAGCAAATTTTTAGGGATGTGTAGACTGCAATATGGGTGAGAAATTGTCCAGATTACCAGGCTCAGAGTAGCTGGAAATACTTCAAAGGTGTCGGTAAGAAATCTTTTATTGTTAACAGTTTGCTTACTAGTAATTACTGCAGTCAACAAGTTCTAATCTGTTTTCATTAAAGAGACAAACAGTGCTAAATGTACATTTTACCAGCTATTCCATAATGACTATGACTTGGCAAATCATGGAGATGTTTTTATGACCCATTAGCCAAAAAAAATCCCTATGACTATGTGCTTTCTTTTTTCTATAATATGCTTACTATAACGGGTATAAGAGTTCAAAACTTTTAAACAGGAGCTACCTGATCCTGAAATAGTGAAAGCAGCTCTTCATCTGACATACATCTTTTATTTAAACTGAATAAAGACCAAAAGAAAACTAAAGATAAATGGTGTCGTTTTCCTTTCATTATCTCTATCAGCATTCTGGATACAATTTTTATTTTTTTTCAATACTGGAGTTAAAGCATCATGTCCAAGGACCCAGGCTAATACAAGACAGGACCCACAACTAGTCCTGTGGTTTGTGTAAGATTTTTTAAAGTTCCATTTCAATTTTGAAAGGCAGTTCATGACTGAAAAGGTATCACAAGATCCATGTCGCAACTTACACAGGGATGCTATTATAAAAAGGCACGTGTCCGTTCTGCATTATGCTCCTAATCTCTACTTCAGTTGAAGGAGAGGGGGGAAAAAAAAAACCAAAAGAAACTGCACCCTATTACCCACGACTGACGGTTCTTCTCAGATTATATTACAAGGAGAAATAAACAGAAAAGCTGTGAACTGATTAAATGCTGGATATCACACGGACGTTCACAGAATGGTACTTACCATTAGACATAGATACAGAAGGTTAACATGAAAACTACTGGTAATGTTGAATTTTCTTTATCAGAACCAAAGAAGGAAACTGCCAATTGCCTTGCTTCAGTTCCATCTGTCAGTCAGTGACAGGTGGAGCACAGAGGAGACCCCTTGATTTCCTTGTACAATAGGAACATTTTGCCATAGTATATATCCATATTATACTGGGCATTTTCAGAAGCGTAAGACCATAAACAAACACCTGTCTCAAGAAATAACCTACAACTGAAGTGATGTTAGTTTGGACAGAACCTAGTCCATCCTTCAGGACTTATCATCTTATGGGCACCCAAGTTTTTCTCAGTGCAGTTCTAGAGTCGAACTGAGTTATGCTTCCAAGCACGCCCCAAACTGCTCCCATTTCGCCAGAAATTGACAGCTTAACATATATGCCGTATCTAAATTCAATTGGAATTACTGGACTAAGCACCTTTATCGTTAATTCTTATCTCTGGTTGACTCAGTGCAGATCTAGTGCTCATTAACACTCGAGTTCATTGAAAAGGGGCTGTGGCCACATACTTAATTCAGAAAAATACACTTCAGTGCAGCTCAGCAAGATTACAAATCTATCTCTCACGACTCCTCTTCCCACCAAGCAGAAAGAAGAGGAGGAGAAGGCTTGGAATGTATGTACGGCAGGAGCGAAGAATAGACATGGAGGAATCATTAATCCAGAGTTTACCAGCACATATGAAAGGGGAGTATTATCATACAGCTCAGTAATGAAGGCACTCCTACAGATTCCAATCCCTCAGACAAGACATCAGGGACTAGAATGAATATATCATCCATTTCCCAGATGACTGCATCTCAGCTACTGCAAACTCCGCTTCCAGGTACTTAAAGAGTTTCAGCTTTAACTACTGCTGTCAGCTGCTTACAAGTAAAGTGCAGGAGTATTAAAAGCTGTTCCATGTCACTCCCTTTGTGTGCCCAGCCCTGAGTCTTCGCACACCTTCCTCTGCTCCCAGACACGTTCTCGTTTGGAATGGAAGTTCCCAGCCTTTTCAGCTGATGGACAGGCTGTCAAGAACCAGCTCAGCTCAGCTACCTCCAAAACAGGCATAATAGTACACTCCCACTTTGTATGGGCGTTCTCAGACTAAAGTAAATGTATACACACACAAAAAAATAAATGCAAACATTCTTCATTAGAAAAATAAGTATTTAGCTTTCTGAAAGATTAAGATTTTACAAAAATAAATCATTTTTAAAAGGCTGAGAGCTTCTTGACTACATTAAAAAAAAGATGTTTAGCTAAAACAGTTGATTACATCAGAGCAAATAATGGGGATATCACTAAATCTGGTGATATTAGGACAGCCTTTGTCAAATCTTATAAACAACTTGATTAATCTCAATTTTAAGCTATTTTCCACCAAACAACTGATGTCAGCTTTACATCTGCCATCCTTGCCTAATGAAAACTCGTCCCAGAAATGCCAATAAAGTCTGAAAATTCTGTAGATACTAAAGTATGCTAGGTTCAACAGCTTAATTATAGTTTTCTAAGGCAAACAAAGGGAGAAGTTACAGACCAAAAAGCTGTCTAGGTAAGCCAAACGTCTCTTTTGTATCACCAAAGGCAAATGTCATTTCACAAAGCAAACCAAGATGTCCAACACTGGTCTGGCCGCAATAATAACAATGCAATTTTCAGAGAATATACATACAACACTATTCATTCCCAGCATCAGTCAGACACGTGCCTCAGGTGTCACTTTTTCACAAGATACAGTGTTTTCTCTCTATTGGAAGGGGGAGAAAAGGTGATTCATTGCAATAGAAGAAAATTTGCCTCCACTCCATACTTGCCATGTGCTAAAGATCAAACCCAACTAGAGACAGAGGTGGAGACTGAGTTTTCATGTCATCGCTATCCTGCTTAGACAGGTGTGAGACATAGTTACCGGTACAGCGATAAAAGCATGTATTGGGTTGGCTCAGTCGGATTTTGGTG
>NW_009701083.1:0-11636 GCF_000703405.1 Apaloderma vittatum
CGGGATGGGTGTTGGGACCTGTTGTAGGTTCTGAGACAGTTATGGGTTGGGTTTTGGGACCTGGGATGAGTTCTAGTGTGGTTATGGGGCCTGGGGTGGGAGCTGGGATGGTCCTGGGATGGGTGCAAGACCTGGTGTAGATTCTGGAGTAGTTATGGGATGGGTGCTGAGACCTAATACAGGTTCTGATGTGGTTTTGGGATCGGTGTTGGGACCTGGGATGGTCCTGGGATGGATGCAAGGCCTGGTATAGGTTCTGGAGTAGTTATGGGATGGGTGTTGAGACCTGATGTAGGTTCTGGTGTAGTTACGGGATGGGTGTTGGGACCTGTTGTAGGTTCTGAGACAGTTATGGGTTGGGTTTTGGGACCTGGGATGAGTTCTAGTGTGGTTATGGGGCCTGGGGTGGGAGCTGGGATGGTCCTGGGATGGGTGCAAGACCTGGTGTAGATTCTGGAGTAGTTATGGGATGGGTGCTGAGACCTAATACAGGTTCTGATGTGGTTTTGGGATCGGTGTTGGGACCTGGGATGGTCCTGGGATGGATGCAAGGCCTGGTATAGGTTCTGGAGTAGTTATGGGATGGGTGTTGAGACCTGATGTAGGTTCTGGTGTAGTTACGGGATGGGTGTTGGGACCTGTTGTAGGTTCAGAGACAGTCATGGGATGGGTTTTGGGACCTGGGGTGAGTTCTGGTGTGGTTATGAGGCCTGGGCTCGGAGCTGGGATGGTCCTGGGATGGGTGCAAGACCTGGTGTAGGTTCTGGAGTAGTTATGGGATGGGTGCTGAGACCCGATACAGGTTCTGATGTGGTTTTGGGGTGGGTGTTGGGACCTGTTGTAGGTTCTGGAATGGTTTTTGGGACCTGGGATGGGTGCTGGAACCTGGTATAGGTTCTAGGGCAGTTACAGGATGGGTGTAGAGACCTGGGATGTAGGTTCTGGTGTGGTTATAAGACCTGGGATGGTCCTGGGATGCGTGCTGGGACCTGGTATAGGTTCTGGAGTGGTTCTGGGACAGGTATTGGGACCTGATAAAGATTCTGATATGGGATGGGTGTTGGTACAGCAAAATGGCAGTGAGTGGTAAAGTGTGAAGCAATGCTGAAGTGGCCATGTTGTAAGGATGCGCTCATTTATACCACACAGCTCATTTCATAGAATCATGGGATTGTTGATTGTTTTGGTTGGAAAAGACCTATAAGATCATCGAGTCCAACCATTAACCTAAGACTGCCAAGCCCACCATGAAACCATGTCCCTAAGCACCTCATCTAAATGTCTTTTAAATACCTCCAAGGATAGCAACCTCATCGTTTCCCTGGGCAGTCTGTTCCAATGCTTAGTAAGTCTTGCTGTGAAGAAGTTTTTCTTGATATCCAATCTAAACCTACCCTGGCACAACTTGAGGCCATTTCCGCTTGTCCTTGGGAGAAGAGAGCAATCCCCACCTTGCTAAAACCTCTTTTCAAGTAGTTGTAGAGAGCGATGAGGTCTCCCTTCAGCCTCCTCTTCTCCAGGCTGAACAACCCCCAGGTCCCTCAGCCGCTCCTTATCAGACTTGTTCTCCAGACCCTTCCCCAGCTTTGTTGCCCTTCTCTGGACCCACTCCAGCACCTCAATGTCTTTCTTGTAGTGAGGGGCCCAGAACTGAACTTATTCTCACAGAACTGAACGATTGCTGAGGGCCCAGGCTTCGCCTGCCAGCACCATCCAGCCATGCATCAAGTGGTCTTTTGTGTCCTCCCAGAGCCCTTGGAGAAGCTTAAACCCACCACAGACCCTGTGGTGTGTGCTCTGGCAGACTCCGCAGTTAACAGGAGAGTCATTTAATATGAAGCTGAACTTCTAGCTACTCTTAGGGTACTGTATCCTTCTTCCCAAACTGAAATAAAATGTCTCAGGGGGCAAAAAATCCCCACCTCCTCATGGCTCCAAGACATCAGTGATTAGGAGTGAAGGTGAGAGCTGGGAAATACAGCAAGGACAGGAATAATAAATAAACGCCACCATGGTAACTTATGCTTTCAAGTCTGGGTCACCGGTGTCCGATGATCAGAGAAGCAGAAGATCAGCTGTGATGGGAGTCAGCTGGTAGGACACAACTGCTAAAAATCTGATTTGAGTTCAATTCTAGCCATTTTCATGAAAGAGTATCATTGTGCCAGTGCAGCTGGATTTTGCCTGCATCTGTCTGGTTTTTGAAGGGAGGAATTTATTGCTGGTCGGACTTCTGTAATCACAGAGGCACACTACAAGGCACATTTTGCAAAGTTTGTGAGAAAGAAGCATTTTCTCAAATCCTTAAAAAAACCCAAGCTGTCAAAACCAAGATCTTACTCAGTTTTGGAGCAAAGAAAAAGCTGTGTTTGGAAGCATGCAATGTGCCTGCATATTACAATAAAATATTTTGACCCAGTGGTGAAGTTTTAACCCCATCAAGTTTGGGAAATGTGGAGTTTTTCTAAATTATCTTTGTCTCTGCATTATAGGTAAATGCCAGCTCTGGGGAGGTCAGTCACCACTTGTTTACAAGTAATTCAAATTGCTCATATGGTATTGACATTTCTGCTCTGCTATAGCCCTCTCCTGGAAGCACCGTAGTGTAAGTTTGTGAGAATGGGTTCTCTGAGTACCTCAGGATGTGGACGGAGAGAAAGTTATCCAAAAACAGACCGAAGAGAGGAAAAATACATGCCAAAAGGCAGCATGTGGAAGTCTCCCAAGAATTAGCAAGCCCCACAGGCTAGGAGTCCTCCTGAATCTGCCAGTAATAAACTCAGGACACCAAGAACTTGCTGCACCTGTGCAAGGTTTCCAGCATTAGTAATAGGTTGTCTAAGTCTGGCTGCATCCACAAAGGCGGTGACTGTTGTGTGCTGACAGACACAACAGGATTCACCCAAAGAAACAAGGCACCCTTTGAGGGACTTGGCAAACACCCACCTAGAAGCTGTTGGCACATCAGTACGAGCCTCTGCTTCTGGGTAAATAGCTGGGGTTGGCCTTTCCAGTGTTGCCCTGGCTGGAAAACTGAGGGAGGGTGTGTGTGCATGAGTGAAGTTGTGTAATCAGTTATCTCCTGTTAATAATAACAGCTGGACTCTGTTAATAAGAGCTTAATCAATAAAAGGTCTTCTGATGAATATTGTTTGTGATGTGCCTCCCTTTGACTTGATACCCAAGCTGGGAAAATGGAGTTTATAACAGATGTTGGCCGGCGTCACAGAAATTTGGTATCAACTGACAAAGAGATTGCTAAGGTAATCCCTTCCCCTTCTGATCTTCCCTTTCTTCTTTACCCACTAAAACGTCACCTATGCCATCAGCTGCTCTTCAGGCACAGGAGTGTAGCTGTGGCCCTTATCATGTCCCCAGAAAATCCATCACGAGGTTTTTATATCAGCCCATTTCTTCTTCAGGGAAGCAAAATAAATATTGAAAAAGCTATTAACTGGTGAGCTGGGTCTAGACATGTTCTCATTGCCAGACAGGCAAGCCAAAGAGCCTGAGCATCCATGTGCAGGGGACTAGAGCTCTAATGAAGCCAAAAGAGTTCAAGGTCAGCTGTCGTGACACTGATGTGCTTTGTTGCCACAAAACCCAAGCTCCCTGAGCTGTGAGCCGCTGTGGCAGTTTGCAGGCACCGTGCTTTTCACGTACTCTACAGCAGTGCCGTTTGTCCCACATTCACACTTTCTATTTCAGATCCATGAAGGTGGAGGTGTGTGGGAGAGTCAGAAGATGAGTGGGAGTGATGTGAGACACCAAGAGCTGTAGCTGCCACCATCTGCTGTGTCCCTTGAGCAAACCTCTGCACTAGTCCATCGTTGGGACTAGTGGCTCCACATAATCCCTTTCTCTTCAGCTCCTGTCACAGCCTTCTCACCTTCTTCCATTCTGGTCTCCCTAAAGTCACCTAGGTCACCAAGTGGTGTCAAGAGTGTGGAGCTGAGAAGATCCATGGGTGTGTGGGGCAGAAACGCAGACTGGAGGAGCTGAAGCAGATGAGGCATCCCGGAAGGGCTCTGTATATCTGGAGGGCACGTGAGGAATCCAGGCAGTGCAGAGGGAATGCAAGAAAACATTCTGAAGACAGGGATCTCTGCAGTGACAAAGTCAGGGGAGACTCCTCGCAAAGCCCTTGTATCCCTCATGAAGCCTTTATATTTCTCCTTTGGATACCAACCCACAACTCCATATGAGCCCATGGACTCTTCATACAACCCATCGCCTGCTTCCCATCCCGTCAGCTACCCATTCTTGGAGAGGAAAACCAAGGAGCAAGAACAAGGCTGCAGTGGTGATGTGAGATGCAGAGAGAGTGACGGGACCAGGATGCAACAAGTGGGTTCTGGAGGAGGAGGAGTTGTTGCCAAGGCAAGGATGCCGACACATGAAAAAACAGACAAACAAAACCCTGTAGCATTAAACATTCATTCTGACACAGAGTTCAAATTGCCTTATGATTCTGTGTGGTTTCATGTTTTAATTTTTTTTAAAATTATTTTTTTATGGTTAGTAGTTTATGCCCTTCCAGAATATGGAAATACAGCCGAACTTTAAAGCATCTGGAAACAGCGATGCTTGAAAATATGTTTAAATGTCATTCTCAAAACAGAGTCTTAACTCTGCTCTGTTTGAGCAATACCCCAGTGTACCAAGAACATGTTCTCAGTTGGAATTATACCTGACTGAGCTGGGAGTTATATTGAAGAAGCTTTTATCTGTTTGGGCTTTCTATCAGTGAAACAATCCTGGATCCTGGAATTCCTCACATTACTTCCTGGAGTAGTACTACTGTCTGCCATCTATGATTCTTTCAAAGACAGCAGGGGGAAAGCCATGTGGTTACTGTACCTGATGGGAATATACTCTCCTCAACATGTGAATTCTCATTCTTTTAAGTTCTGTAAAATGCTCCTGAATATCTCTCTGATAGGGATATTATAAAGATATAATGTACTTAATGTTGTTGCTCTTGAAATACTTAAGGTCTAAAAAGTGGAGTAAATGTTTAGATAATATATGATTAGTCTGAAGTCTAAGCACAATGTTTTCATCACCTGTTTCATCCCCAAATCTCACCTGTTTATAACATCTTACCCTGCAATTATTACCTGTTCACAATACCATGCTTATGCTTTAAATTTGATGGTTTTTGTAAAGATAATGACTTAGATATGTTTTACAAAAACCACAGGTCCTAGTTGAAATACACAGCCCACCACTTCCTCCTAAATGTATTATTGCTGGATTAGGAAAAATCAGAGTTTACCGCTGATCACATTACTGTCTTTATAGTCCATTGGAAATCTTTTCTTAAATTACATTAATCAATCACAGTTAACATGAGTTCTGAAATGCAAGCTGCAGCTTAAAAGTGGCTTAATTTAATGGATGGTCTTTCCAGCGCCTAGCAGTTATTGATAATATAAGCCAGGCTTAGAAATGTGCCAGGGTTTCATAACAAAATCCATCCACGCCGTGCTGGTTTAATCAAGGAAGCTGCTTGCATAATGTGAAAAGTGCTCACGCTCTCCCAAAAATGTAACTGTGGAAGAAACAGATGGTGATGCTAACCCATAAGAATCACACTATAAATACATTCAAGATAACAATATAAATGAAGGTAATTATTCACAGTGTAAAGAGATTGCAGGACAGTTAAGCCAGCTAGTAAGCAGAAGGTTGATGGGAGTAGAAAGCAGGATCTCCCTTAGACAATAAAAAATTATTCCCTGAATGCAGCCAGTTCCTGCAACTCTTGGGAGCGCTGGTAACCTCTGACAAGCAAGCCAGAGGTCGCATAAGTGTATGAAAGTACAAGAAATTAACAGCAGCTCATTGAAATCAGTGAAAACTCTGATTTATGTCAAATTTACAGGACGGTTCCTTTTGGCTAATGCAGTCCTCTTCCTTTTTTTTTTTTCCTTTCTCCCAAGACCCTTTTGATATTCAAGCCACTGGTAGCAAAGAAATCTTTTCTAATCTCATGCCGACACATTATTGTCACAGAGCAGCACTGCCCGCTCATCTGCAAGAGCGGTGGTGAAAGCGATGCTGGTGCCTCGAGGTGGCAGCTACAGAACTACGCCGGAGGGTTAAAAGGAAATGTTTTTCATAAAGAAAATGACTTTTCTGTATGAGTCCTGAAATACAGCAGCTCTGGGTTGAATTAATCCCCACCATGTACTTGCAAACATTGAAAACATAAAAGAATGTGTCCTGCAGCATAAACACTGCAGGCCCGAATGGGTACGGCAAGGAGGCACCGTGCCCAGCCAATATTCTGTTCCCTTTAATGCCGAAATGCCTATCTGGACCCCTGCAGAGACTCGGATTTCAGCTGAACCCTATGCATATTTCAACAGCAAGGCATTATTATTTTTTCTTGCTCATAAAATAAACAGTCAGTCTTCTGTGTCCCTACTTGGATGGCTTTGTCTGTGTACTTGCTTTTAAGCCCTCTTAATCCCTATATACAGGTTAACTGAGGCACGTACCCATTTTTTCTCACAAAATCAGATAGTTGCATACTTAGGGCCAACTTTAGACAGAATAAAAGAGCAGTTGCTCAGAGATCTGTTGTAGCTTCTGGAGCTCACAGAGTGCCTCCTCATCTTTTTCCTGCACATGGATTCAAGGGGATCCACTTATCAGCTCTCCAAAAGGATAAAGAGGGGGGAGGCCCATAGTCTTTTTACTACTTGGGGCTCTGTTAACAGCTAGACCTGGTTCCTGCTGTAGAATTTCAGCTTAACTGATTTGAATATTCCCAACACAAAAATGTGTGTTTCTTTGCTCACAGCTATCCAAAAGGTTGTCTGTACTGCCCTAAAATTCACCCTGAAGGGGAAAAATGAAAACATTGTTGGTGTGTGGATGGAGAGCATGGCTGTGTCGCACTAAAACACAGCCCACCTCCCACCCAGGTGTCCTGAAACAGTGTGGTACCCACGGCAAACTCCCCGTTGGTCCCTGTGGTGGGGGCTCTCATCCCCTCCATGATAATTTAGTAAAGGGCTTTAACATGGGTGTGCTGGAGTGGCAGCACTGCAACCGCACTTGTTTGAAACCTGTGGATTCAGGTTTAACCCCAGGTTTTGAGAAGCGAAAGACAGCTCAAGTTTTCAAAGTCCCTCTGGGTATTATCTGAACAACTGTATTTAAAAAGCTGAGGGTTTAATGTCAGAACAGTGCTTCGGGTTAGATTGCTTTGAGGTGGTGTGCCAAGTGCTTTTTTTGTTGTCAGCCTAATTTTGTAGTGGAGCATGTAGGATGGGGGCGAGGAGAAGAATATCCAAGCACTACATGGAGTTGACAGATGGTTCACGTTTTAGCTGAGGCTCTGCTACGCACGGGGATGGCTTCCTCAGCACTTTATTTCTGGGAAAATTGTAATATGCACTGTACTCTGATATTAATTGCATTGATTTTGTTATAGGATATGAAGAAGAGCAAGGGCTGTACCGTGATTCAATTATGCAGGTGAGCATTGGTCCTCCTGGGCTGTATTCCCAGAGTAACTGCAACTGATTCCCATGACCTTGGACCAGGCAGCAAAAGCCTGGTTCTACTCCAAAAAGTGACTGTGTAAAAATGGCACTCTCCTACTCAGCAGATCTGGTCACTGTGTGCTCTCCAAGTCACATCTGCTGACTTCAGTGACAAAAATAATTTTTTTACGGCTTTCCTGCTCTGCGAGCACTGCAGAATCATGAGAGCTGTGAAAGCAGAAGCTGCATCCTGTGCCTCCTTGTTGGACTAATAACTATAAATCACAGCCAGCAGTGGGGCTGCGCTGGCATCACTTGGCCTCATACAGCTTTTCTGTTAGTGCCAGCATTGAGGAACACAGAAGAAAGGAATCCAAGTTGATTCTCTTGATGAAGTTTTAATTGCGGATGGCGTTTATTTCGTTTGCAGCTGGAGGAAAAAGAAATCTGTTCATCTGTAAGATGATTACATTTGAAATAATTGGTTGGCCATAAACTTCCTGATACCCTTTTTGAGAGTGGATCCATTTTAAACACACTTGCCTCTCTGTAACAGGGGATGTTGTTCTCACTTTCCCTGATTTAGGCTCATTGCTATCCTATTCTAGTGACTGCTGTTTAATGTAAAGAGCAGGTGCCTTAAAACAGATGCTACTAGATGATGTAAAGGTGAATTGTGTGATGGAGACATGCACTGATTTATGTGCTGGATGTCCCCAATATTCAATCTGGGAAAGTGATTCAGCAGAGAAATTAATGTTAACTATTTTAAAATTGCCTTTACCTTCTGTGGCGTGTCCTGACATACTTAGGATAGCTCGTAACCTCTCTTCCCTGATGCCAGGAGTAGCATCGTAAGATGTGGCATTCCGATGTCAGGACAATGATGATTTTCAATTCATTTTACACATATAAAATGTGCCTTCATGTAAATTTTTAAGTGACCCAGTCTCTTAATTAGAGTATGTTCTTCATACTTTTTGATTTGTGCAATCGGGCTGCAACAGGAATATCATCTTTTAAAGAAATCCACTGAATTATATTATTACTTTATACAATGGAGTTTGTTATAATAATACACAGATCTTATAAGGCACTCTTAAAAAAATAAATATTGTTATTTCCATTTTATAGAAGGGGAATGAAGGCAGAGAGTGTTAAAGTTTAAAGTCATCTAACAAGTCAGAGCCAGGAAGGGGACATGAGTCCCATCATCTTTACCAGTTATGCTACCGGCATGGAAGAATAAACCAGCTTACATCTGAATTGAATCTTTGAATTTCAGCTGAGGGCTGGGAAGTCTTTGAAGAACGAGACCAATAGAGGGTTGCACTGAAATGTCTCAAACTGGAGCGTTGGTAAGAAGGGAATGAATGTTTCTTAGCTTGCTGTGGAAATGGAGCCGGTTTTGCTTGGTTACTTACGTGCTCTGCGGCATACTGAACCGAGTTAAAAATTAGTACTTCCAATTAATAAACCATAGAAATGAGTAACAAAACAGTGCTCTCTGGTGATTTCTGATTTCTGCCTGTTTCAAAATGCCTTCTTTTTTCAGTCTGCAGATTTTTTTTGTTGATAACGCAGAAGCCTGTGATTTTGGCAAGTTATGCAGGGTAGAGAAACTTGCAGTGTTTGGGGAATTTGCAATTTCAGGCAGGGAAAAAACACTGATAACCGGCTATTTTGGTTACAGTGATTATCAGTGAAATATTTAACCTTGAGAGTATATGGCACCAATCTGGGTCTAGAATTAAAGACAAGGGGGAAGTGAAAATCTCTCCAATCTGTGAAGTGCTCTGCATGCCTTAGAGAACAGCAGAGCTTCAGTTACACATGCTTTCCATTTTAAATAATTCTCCTGATCATATTAAAGTTAGGTAGGAAAAGGGTTGAAAGCAGTATCCTTCAGTCTGAATCCCAGGTCAGATGTTAGGGGTGAATTTTGAGGCTACTAAAGCCAAGCCTCTGGCTCGAGCCTGGCAGATCATCGCCAACGGCTGATATCTGGTGAGGGGGGGTTCTCCCTTGTCCTGCCCCCCTCCCTGCACACGAATGACTGAACAGATTGGGAATCCATCCCTGACCCACCAGTGCTGCACTGGAAAACAAGCTCTCATTGATTTCTGTTTGCTGTAAAATCCAGCCAGACCATTAACTTCAGAGTTGGCACCTCCTCTATCCTCCATCAGCCCGAGCCATCCTCTCTTCCCAGTCAGACCTCTTGGCCAGAACAAAACGGGCCGAATAAAAGATGAACCTGCGGAGAGTTTTGGGTCCCTAATCTGGGACTTAATGGTGTTTAAAAAGGCCACAAAAATGCAGCTCTTATATCTTCCTTTCTGTGTCCCGTAGAGGAGAGTAAACATCTTTTCTTTTTACGTATTTGTAAATTTTTTTAGAAACATGCAAAGCTTGAAATACTGATTCATGAATAATTTCACAGATTTTACAGTTCATAGATGCAAAGCCAGAAGGGACTATTCTAACTGATTTGTCTGACTGTTTGCTCTGCCCAGCCTGTCTCTGAAGTTCTTTCTGATGTCATTTGCCAATGTCTGTCTTTATTGCTGATACAGGCATTTTTCTTTATTTATATTTATATTTTATATTTATACTTTATTTTCAACTTATGCAGAGGTTAGCAATATTACCCTGAAAGAAATTACCCTGACCTACAAAAAAAAAATCCGTCTTTTAAAAGTTTTAATATTGGATGCAGAGTGCCACCAAAATGAATTGGGTTGATTCCAGTTTAATTGAAATCCAGTAGAAAACACTCTATTTTTCTAAAATTAGACAGGTAAGACATTGGGGAGAGTCTGGCAAAGAGAACAAACGACTAATGTAAATGTTATTTCCAGTAGCACAGTAAACAGGGGGGAAAGAAAAATAAAAAAGGAAGAATTTCTTGATGAGGAATATCTCAGTTTTGCTCAATCAATTCATTTACGTTCATAGGATGGTTTGGGGTGGAATGGAACTTTAAAGGTCATCTAGTCCAACCCCCTTCAATGAACAGGGTTATCTTCAACTCAGTCGGGTTGCTCAGAGCCCCGTCCAACCTGATTTTGAATGTTTCCAGGGATGGGGCATCTACCACCTCTCTGGGTAACCTGTGCCAGGGTTTCACCACCCTCATTGTAAAAAATATCTTCCTTATATCTAGTCTGAATGTACCATCTTTTGGTTTAAAACTGTTACCCCTTGTCCTGTCAGATGTTTGTTTAGAGAGCTCAGTGTTTGAAAGGTATGAGCAGGTTAAAGCTTACTCTCTTACACAAAAAAACAAAACCAAACCCCTCTCTTTTTATAGACTGTTATAACTGGGTGTACAAAGAGATCCACTGATTTGCCTCAGGTAGTTGAGCGCATTCATAGCAAAGCCCAGATTTTGACTCTCCTCTCCCTCTCCTACATCATTCCTCTATTCCCTCCCCAAAATCTCTTCCCCCCAGCCATCTCCTCCTGTGAAAGAGCATCAGTTGTGCTTTCTTCTCACCTGTCCCTGCTCCCCACAAACGCTTTGCACCTGCTGCAGCACCTGGGAGGGCCTATAAAAACCTGTGTGCTCAGCTGGGAGCTTGTGGTACCCCTGACACGAGGCTGGAGGGGCAGGCGAGAGGAAGGCAAGGGGCTCTCTTTGGGTTTTGGAGGTGAGGGCTGGGCTTCTGAGGTGCTGTCTAATGAGTTGATGGGTGCTCCAGGACCTGGTGGTGTAAAGGTTTTGTATTTCTCTTGGACTAGCTGGTGGGGGGGAAAAAAAATAAGTGGGAGGAGGAAAACAAGAGTGGATGTGCGTTGGGTTTTTTTCACTTTTCTTTCTTTCTGGCCAAATAGGTGCTTAAAGCAACAAAAAAGGAGTCTGAAATAGGCTCTTCTAACACGTGTGGGGTGCTTCTTAAGAAGTTCTCCTTTGCAGGGAGAGTATTCGGGGAAGGTGACCTCTACAGCCGAAAACGCTGGAGGAGAATCTGTAATAGGTGGAAAACTACTAAGGCTGCTGGAGGCCTTTACTCTCGCATCCTCTTGGAAAGCGACGAGAGGCAGCCTCGGAGCTGACCGCGATCCCGGCGTGAGGCAGGGCTGGGCGCGGCGGTCGCCGCCTCCACCTTCCTCTGAGAGGAATAAACAGAGCCA
>NW_009701084.1:0-798 GCF_000703405.1 Apaloderma vittatum
GGGGGGTTTGGGGAGGGAGGGGAAACCTTCCCCCAAGAGGCGATCCTGCTGCCAGCAGGGGGGTGGCAGGGGACAGGGTGGGGGTGACAGGTCGCCTTCCCGCTCGCCAGGCCCAGAGAAGATGTCTCTGTCAAGAAGGAGAAGAAGGAACGGGACCGAGACTGGCAGCGCGACGGGCATGGCCGAGGCCAGGGCCGGCCCGAGGTTATCCAGTCCCACTTCGAGCAAGGCCCTGCTGAAACAATGAAGAAAAAAGGTAACGGGGAGCTGCCCCCTTTTTTCTCGCAGAGGGGAGGTCTTGGGGTTGTCCCACCCGGCTCAGGGTTCACCCTGGGGCTGCTCCCCCCTTTTCCCCAGCAGGTTCATGGGACAAGACGTTGGAACTGTAGGACTTCGGCCCTTCCCGCACCTTCCCACATCGTCAACATCGAGAAGGAGAAGAGGGAGACGGACGAGGAGACGAAGCAGATCCTGCGGATGCTGCAGAAGGACGATGTGAGTGGGGCCGAGAGGGGCAGCTCCGGTGATGCCAGGCTGGTGCTGAGCATCTCCTCTCCTTGTCCCCGCAGTTCCTCGACGATCCGGGGCTGAAGAACGACATCCGTAACAAGCCGGTGCAGCTACCGCTGGCGCACTCGGGCTGGCTCTTCAAGGAGGAGGCAGCAGAACCGGAGGATGCCGAGCCCTGGCTGCCCAGCCCCAAGGAGGAGAAGATGGAGCTGGACGCACCGGCGGGGAAAGGGGGGGTTGGCAGGGGTAGGGGGTGGCGGGGGGGGGGAGCCGCCGCTCCCCACGTCG
>NW_009701085.1:0-1094 GCF_000703405.1 Apaloderma vittatum
TCTCTCTGCGGTAGCAAGAATGTTCCCATTCGCGTGCACGGAGTGGTGTAAATAAGGAGGCCCAGATTTTAATCTGTTATTAGAACTGTAGCTAAGTATGTTTTAAATCTGAATTTGTTATTGCTTTTCTACAACACAAGTAATTATCACTTACGCTGGAAAGCTTAGCATAGCAGCAGCCCTGTAATCTCCACCTCCGCTGTACCAGTTTAATTTCCAGCTCCTTAGCACCTGGAAGGACCTTGCAATCTGACACGCAGTGAGTCAGAGCTCAGCCAAGCGCCTCTTCCTTAACGACCCCAGGCCGTCCTGGCCCCAGCAGCCCGGAGGGCTCTCTGGGCTGCAGGAGAGCCCACGCGAAGGGACATAAATATCCGGGCACAGCTGACAGCTTCTGAAATGCCTTCGGTCCTGACAGCAGAAATGCTCATTTAGAACGAGATGTGGATATCAGGGGAAGATGTTACCCAGAGGCAAGAGCATCTAACCATATTTCACACTTTTCACATATTACCACACATTTCAGGACAACAATACCGAAACCAGCCGTTAGGCTTGGCCAGTGTTTTGTGTCTGATTTATCTTTTGCAATTTTCATATATATGTTTATGAGTATATATCTATATGCACGTACGCCTCCCTGCAGGTGTGCATGATCCCAAAGGGTCCTCTTTGGAAGGTGGAAATCTGGTTCTTCAGGGTTCACCTGAACACGCAAAGTAGCTTTCTGTTACCTTTCATTTTATAAATATACTAGGTCAGTCGGTGAGGAATAAAAATGAAAGTACGAAGGAAGAGAAGAACCAAATCTTATTTTCATCAAAGTGAAAAACAAGCAGATGCTGAAAAGCCTTGATCATCAACTCAGGAAAATACAGAAAAAAATATCCAAATGTTTCTTCATTGCACAAAAAATACTTTTTTTAAAAAAAAATTCAGATACCATCAGAAAACAAATGCAGATGTTAGCTACAGAGCTTACCTGCATCCAAGCTCCAGCAAACCACTCCACTGCGCCAGCACAGGGCCCATTTGTACAGTTTCAGAGGGTCTGTTGTTGCCACAGCCTTCCAGGGGCAAGCTGCTGACCTGGT
>NW_009701086.1:0-791 GCF_000703405.1 Apaloderma vittatum
TCTTTTCTTTTTTCTTTTCTTTTTTCTTTTCCTTTTCCTTTCCTTTTTCCTTTCTTTTCTTTCTCTCCTTCCTTTTCTTTTTTCCCTTTTTCCCTTTCCTTTTCTTTTTCCTCTCATTCTCTTCTTTTCTTTTTCCTCTCGTTCTTTTATTTTCTTTTCTTTTTCCTCTCATTCTCTTCTTTTCTTTTTCCTCTCTCTCTTTTTCTTAATGGAATTAATTTGCTTTGTATAGAAGCCAACATAAGTGAACATCATTATCCCTCAAGAAGCCAATTAGAAGCCGGCCCCCTCGCCTCCTTCCCTCTCTGTAATATTTCACAACAAAGTCATCCAGAGCTGCTTCCAATATGTTGTGTATGAAATCCAGGGAGCAATAGGAAACAGGTTGGGTTGGTGTGTTTGTACGTCACATGGAAAGGGCCTTCGTAATTAGTCTGGGTGTCATTAACGTAGAGCACAGAGCGAGCTCCCCAGCCTATGAGGGAGGCTTGATTGTGATGGACATCCGAGGTAGGAATAAAGTTGATGGAAAAGCCTAAATGCGTGCTGGGAATGTTAAAAAATAAAAAAAAAAAAAAGAAAGAAAAAGAGGAGGAAAAACTTGTAAAACTTTTACGCCAAACAAAGTTATAAAAACTTTTCATGCGTTAAGATATCAAAAGGTTTATAACAATAATAAAGAGTGTGTGCCGCGTGTGTGAAACCTGCCGGCATTAAATGCTGCGCGGCCGAGTTAAATATTAAGAGTCATAAACGCCGCGCGGGCCTCAAAATTAGACTTCTGGGGTGGG
>NW_009701087.1:0-229 GCF_000703405.1 Apaloderma vittatum
GCATCTTCTCCCGCATTCCACCCGAGCTGTTCGCCACGGCCAACCGCGCCAGCGGGCTCAGGGGCTGGACATGCGGCAATTTGTGGTTGGGTGGCGTGAAACCGCCGTGCACGCGTGCAGGCAAGCATGCATGTGCTCGGGCGTCAGGCCTCATTTGGAAATTAAAAGCTGCAAGCGGCTGTTGCCACTGCACTAGGCCCTGGGGAGCATCTGCCCTGCAGAAGGCTTT
>NW_009701087.1:273-15455 GCF_000703405.1 Apaloderma vittatum
CCGGGCCCCAGCCGGCCAAAGAGACCCTCGAAGGTGACATTTGGAGCCATAAATTAGGCACAGGAGCCGCGATCAGTTGTCGGTGGAATAACCTTTCTGAGGGGGCAGTGGTGTTGGGCTCCATTTATTTCCCCCTTCTCTTTCCACAGCTTCCCAAAACTGAGCCCAGGAGTGGGAGCAGAGCAAAGCCTCCTGTTTCCACGGGGTTTACAGAGTTCAAAGCTAAAAAAGTACCCAGATGTCATCACCCATGACCTGTATTTTACAGGCCGTTACATTTCACTCTGTGTTGTGATCAGTGGCTGACATTAAACCAAAGATTTTCCGACTCCGGGAAGTTCAGCCATGGTGCAGGGACAAGAAAGACAGAATTGCCACCCATAAATACCTCTCAGTTTCTGAAAAACAAGAGAGATCACGATGAGTTTAGCAGTCACAATGAGAAACAGCACTAATTAAAAGAAAGAATGAAAGGGTGTTAGAGGTAGATCATTTCACATAACGGCATCATACTATCCATTAAGAATTTGTTCTTTATGATTAGCAGAATCTCTCAGTATCAACATGTTTTATGGTAGTTTTTTATATACTGCATCACTGCAGAAGTGAGTGCAGGCACCTAAAGTATATAGACCTAAAGTATAGACCTGGAGCTTAAACTGCAGTCCAGACTCCCCTCACACCTACAGTTGTCAGTTCCTGATGTTTGATGTGGACATCTTGGGTTTTGACATGACAAATTCAGTGTTCTACCAGTTTGAGAAAATTTGCCTTGCACCAGAGAGCAATACTTGACACCATTCTTTGGAAAAGCCCCGGACCTAAGAGGAAATCAACAGTTATTGCATCAATAGTTGTGCCCAGATATCACATTACTTTTGTCAGAGCTTGTTGGTGGGTTTTTAAGATAGTTTTTCCACACATTTTCACTAGTCATAGGGTGGTTTGGATTTGTTAAAAGGTTTAATTCCAGTCTGTGCATTATCCAGTTTGTGCTGATGGAAAACATAAAGAAACAGATGAATAGCTACATCCTCTCAGTGATTTAAAGAAGAGTGTTGATGAATGGTACTTCCAGTTGAGCAAACTGTGAATAGAAGCAACCGCTAGGCTTCCCCTCCAGTGAAATTTTTTTTAAATTCAAGTTTAATGAACTAGTATTAGAGTCTTTCATACCGTGAGAAGGTTTTATAACTCAGTGAATGACTTTGCACAGGAGATTTCCTGTGTATTAAGTCGCCTAGCATCATGGAACTTTATTCCAGCATCAGCTCTTTACAGTCAGCTAGCAGGCCTATCTTTTGGTAAGTTTTCTCTCGAGTGGGACATAATGTTCCTTCATCCTCTACTTCTGCTAGGACAAACTGATTACTAGAGGTGATCTTGATAAAAACAAAAAGATTTTTTTGCTCTTCATTATCTTCACACCACACCGCTAATCCTGGGGTTTGATGCACAGCATCTCTTACGAGGGAGGCTGGCAGCAATGCCTTTCTCAGACTTGTTTGAAGGACAACTCGACCTCACTTGGAAGACAACTCATCCTCCTTTGCAGGAGGCACCGAAGGTGCCGAGGAGGTATTAGGCTCCCCTCCTCACAGGCAGGCGCAGTATGCCCACCTCAACCACCCCGTTAGGCTCACACAAATGGCTCATGGCTGGTAGAGGCAGACAAGCCAGCACAGCCTTCTCCTTTAAGGCATCCAATATCAGGACAACTAGGATAGGGAGAGACTGGGCATACCCTGGCAGATGGTCTAGAAGGGGTTAAAGATGTAGGATCCTCCTTACAGCAATGGAAGGGCACACAGCAATGATCAGGGAGCAAGTCTGTTTTAAACTGCCTTTTCATCTGAGCAGCTGAGGTGCAATACAGGCATGACCTGTGCTTAGGAGATACCGTGTAGAAATTCCTGGAAGTAACGCTTTGAAGGCTGCTAATGTTATCAAGATTGTGGAGGAAAAAAAATAAATATATATATAGCACTGAAGCTGTGTTGCCTTGACTTTCTCTCTTCTCTGCCTGAGTGCTGTGCCAGATCTAACTCCGTTCCTATAGATACAAAGGATTAGGAATTGGAAACACTACAGAAAAAGAAAAGATCAATCACGACAGCACCAGTTTCCTATCCATGCAAATGTATATGAAAGGCCATGCTTCATATATCAGCTTTAGTCAGATCATAAAGCCTGGCACAGCAGCTAAGCTGAGATAGTGACAAGCTGCATGCAGCCCTTCCATTCCTTGACCCTGCTATGTGATCTCCCCAGTTGCTGTGTAACAGTATTTGCATTTGTCTGACTCTTCAGTGAGACTGAGAGCAGCTTAAAAATTAACTCTAGAAGGAAAACAGTGGATGCTCTTCAGCAACCAGACATGAGTGTTGCTGAGAAGATAAGGAATGCAGAAGGAAGACTTACAGGTGTACCAGAAGGAAAAGATTGTGGAGGTGACCGTCCTGCAAATTGGGTCATACACAATGGCTGTGACAAGAAAAATCCTATCAGAAATATATGGAAAGTATCATAGCTGAAGGAGACCATTAGAGTCGCGAAGTGAACTTCTCTGACTCTGAATTGGCAGAAAAGAAGCAAATAACAATGCCCACATGGCCTGTGAAGATCAGAGTTGGGTGAGAGCTTATGTGCAGAGAGCTGGCACCTCCTGAGGCAGCGTGTGATCTCTGTGCAGAGTACCTGTCCCGGACACACTAGTCACACTAGATGTGTGACTTTTGCAGTGTGGAGTGGGAGACCCTCAACTTTACTTCAACAGTTGTTTACCTCATGCTCCGTGTGCTTTAAGACAATTCTGATGAAGCGATAGCATGGAGCAGCTCCCAGGCAGTCAAGGTATGCCAAGGCTTTCTTCGTGTGAATATCCCAGGTGGACAAACTGCCTGATGCAGAGACAGAAGCAACAAACACAAAGTCTAATGCCAAATGGAAAGTGGGCATCACTCAGTTTGCAAGGCTACCTCTGGGGCTACACAGAACAGCAGCCACAACTCAGAAAGGCCACATTATACATCCTTGGTGGTGTGACCATAGTGGCATCAGGACAAGGCAAATTATTAGATGAAACCCAAGAGAAAAAAGCACACAGACTGAAGCTTCAGGCGGCACATATCAAAAAATGCTCCTTTCAATGAAAGCACAGACTCCTGAACCTCCTCACAGCATGCCTGAGACAAGCAGTTCATAGCAGACACACCAGCAAAATGAGTAGCCTATGCAGAGCTGACAATGTGCTGCAGCTTCCTCACAGCAAAGCCAGTGAAGAGAATTTGAAGGGTGGGGAAGCTATACCAGGAAACAGCTCAAAAAAAATCCGTCTTTATAACACCTGCCTCACAGCATATTTCAGGGAGAAAAAAGAGGGAAAACAAAGAGAGCAATTAATTGATAGGAGACAGGAGATGAGAGGAAGCTTAGATACAAAGCAGGAGATCAGAAGGTAGGGAAGCAGCATGGTCATTGCACAGAAAACACATAAGGTTCATCCTCACATAGATCTGAGCAAGTTCGCTACATAAGGGGGCAGAATTATTTAATTGCTACATTACAACAAAGCACTTCTTGGTCCCAGTGACTGATCATGGCAAGCATTTGGAGCTCAGGAAAGCATCTCCGCTGAGGTGTACTGAGGTCCAATGTGTGGGCAGGCTCAAAACACACGCACAGAGTGGCAGTTGGTGGGGCTCAACTCCTGCAAGATCGATCCCGAATGGCACCGTGTGCACTGGTCATGCTGGCAAGGCTCCCTGTCATGGTAGTGATGGCACTATACAGACAGGGTTGCAACCAGACAGCAGCTGGAAGAGATCATGACAAAAATCTCAGCTCTCAGCTAAGAGGTCCTGAAAATAGACCTCAGGGTAAGTTAAAACCAAAATGAAACTTAGCATCCCTGAAACACTTGACCTGACTAAATATTCAAAGGGAGCAGAGTAACATGCCCGTACCTGAAGTATTAATTTAGTTCAAAGACTATTAGCAGTGGTAAACTAGCAAGATTTCTTCCAAGTTTCTCAGATGACCTTGAAATGTGCAACGTGATAGAGCATTAACAATGTCCATGCTTGCTTTGAATCTGCTGCTGAAATACAACTTCAGGAGAGATTCAGGGGACTGTGTTAGGAGCCTTCTCTTGAAATGGGAAGAGCTGGTACGTGTTTGATCCACGGCTGGTAGAGTAAAGACATACCTAAGCTGAGAAAGGAATGTCTTGCAGGAGTTTGCCTTTGTGAAACTTTGAAACAGCATCTGGTAGGGGAAGAAGCCATCAGAGTAAGAAATAACTTGTCTCCTAATATAAATAGAGGAGGCAACTGGTTATTGTCATTAGCAATGAGACAGCATTTTACAGAGGCACTGTTGGCAGACCCACAATGCCTCTGGTATATGCTGTTGAAATATTACAGTTTATATGTCTGTTGCAAAAAAACTATGAAAACCTGATTTCCTACCTGCAGCAGACAGGTGAAATCGAAACTAATAGAGAGTCCTCAGCCTATTGCAAAATTTAGAAAATGCAAGAAGACAGAAGACATCAATCAGCTGAACTCTGGTTTCTAGGTGGAGCACACAAGGCAAAGATTTTGTAAGCCTCACGTTGACTAGTATGGGAAAGACAGCAGGTAAAATGCTTCATACCCCATCTGAGAACAGCAAAAACATTGGGACCAAAGAAAACTACTGCATTGTAAGCAGTTGTGATATATAAGGACAAAGTAAAGGCGTAAAAGCCAAAAGCAGCAGTGGAAAAGAATGAACAGCCCTACCTGAATGCAAGCCCAAATATTTGCCCTGCAAACCACACAAACCACATCTCTGGTATAAACAAGTTCATGAGACACCTAGGAATTCAGTAAGAGCCATGAACAAGCACCAGACTGGTGCTTGCAAACCACTCACCTGACTTGAGTCAGGTAACTAATTTTAGTTGACCAGTGTTGTGTTTATGCCTTTTCCCCACTCAGTCCAACCATATTGCTGATGCCAGTTGACTGGCAGCAGTAAGTGTAAAAGTAATACTGCAAGGAGAGTGTTCGGATACCTGCCACTGAGGAAAAAAGAAAGCATGCATGTGACTCCTGAATGGGGAATTTTATGAAAACCCATGGTAGTAGCCAGATATAATACTTTGAGAATCCACACAAATATGGATCTCTGCAATGACAAACACCTCTTCACCAAGAAGATACGTTATCACTAAGGGTTATCTTTGCTTTCAAAGAGGTGTCCAGGCTCACTGAAGCAGAGTTTATCTGCAATAACAGCACCAGCAGAATAAGACTTTTATTAGTGAAGAATAACCTCCTCCTTAGGTGTCCTAATTGCCCCCAAACCCCAGCAAGGGTACCAATACACAATATTTTGCAAATACGAGCAAGTCACGTGGACCTTCAGTTTTAATCACCTAGTTACAAGAACTTTTAATGGAAGTGAAGCTGTATGTGTAACAGATAGACAAGCTTTGGCCTGTGGGGGAATGTTACCTTGGTACACAGCCCTGGGAAGTGCTGGAGTAGGAAGGGGATGCCAAGTACACTTCATATTTCAAGAAATATGGGCTGTATTGCTTACAAAGAAAATGTAAGTTGAAAAGCAGCCTTCAGTTCTTTCTTTTCTAGTTCATACACGGTGCTAGAGCAGCCGATAGTACCTTGCAGGTCCCAGGATGCTCAAAAATACCTTAAAACCACATTTGCCCTTTGTCTGCTATGCTGCAAGTACTATGGGACAACTCTTGAATAAAAGCAGCAGAGTCAAGATCAAAGTTTACAATCTAATTGTCCTCACCCTTTCCATAAAGAATAAAGCTTTCAGCAATTCATATTAAACATACCAACAATAATAATTTTGGCATAACTACCAAGGAGTGTCACACTTGCTGGTTTATTTGAGAGAAACACAAAAACTCAGCATGTTTCATCATAAGCCACTAATAAATCCACAATAACTATAGTATCTCTATACCAATTAAACTTACTTATAAGCAATATTTTAGAGGAATTTTGTTCCAGGTTTGCTATAGACTACAACACTTGATTTAGAGCAGTCTTTTCTTCTTCCAGCACATAAGAAAGCACTAGGTGGGCTGGGATAGAGGCTATGCTGAGAGGGAGGACCTGAGGACATGAGAACTACTCTTCCAGGTGTGGCTTTGTTACTCTACCTGCAGCAAAAAGCAGTTCCCAGCAGTGCATTGCAAGCGTGCAGCATCCAGGAGGTCAGCAATATCCTCACACAGCAGGCTTCTGCTGCCTTCCAGTGAGGTCTGGGTCCTGCAATCGCGATATGGGGCTGTGAACTTTCCACCACTTCAAAACCTCGTGTGCTAGGTACCACTGACCAGACAGAACAGGAACTGTGTGGGAGCCACAGGAGGACCAGTGCTTATATGAACCCTGTTAGAAAGGCAGTACTCTTTTCTGAAGACATGTGACTTGTCCCTTGTCCCTGTCCCTTTCCAATCCACACCACTACGTGAGAGCATCTCAGTCTTTGCCAAAGAAAATACTTGTAGGAACCAAAGTTCGTCTTATTCTTATAAAAGAAAAAATGCCAGAGATCTCCATCAAACAAAGACCTCATTGCACTACACTTGGCAAGAAGACAGCTACCAGCCAGAATCTCCTGCATTTTAAGTAACAAATCATATTTCATACACACAGACTTTCATGTTTGGTGACTGAGTGTGTACAGTGAAGTAAGAGGCATCATATCAAGGGGCAAAATGGAAATAATAAATTCCTCTTGGGAAGAAATAGTGTGCAGTGTTCGTAGTAACCCTGACTGCAAAAATCAGCTCAAAAATTGTTGACTTGGGGTAAATCTAGGTTCTTGCAGTGGTAGGCAGGCAGGACTCCTTCTATATCTCCTCCTCTTTCTCCAGATAAACACTGTTGGTGTGGGCAAAGCACACAGCAGGATAGCTTCTCTTCTTGCTGACAGGTGATGAAGTTACAGCCTGCTCTTGGACACAGCAGAGTAAAGGTGACCCAGTTAGCTACAGAGTTTTATATCTTGCATGCAGTGGAGACCTAGAAGGTGCCCAGGGATGAGTGGTCCTCTGACCTATATCTCACAGCAGGTTTGGCTCCTGGGAGATGCCAACAGGTCTTCCCTTGCTGCAGAAGCTGATGGGAGTGGAGGATGCTTACCTTTATGCAGAACCCATCCATAAGGGCACACATCTTTATATTCCCAGTGTGCATCCATTTAAAGACACTTACTTGAATGCCCTGAATGTCTTTTCCCCTAGTTTGGTTTGAGCCATCTCCCTCACCTTGTACCTTCAAGTGTTTTCTTAGCACTTGACTACCTCACACTCTATTTTTAACAATAGGCACTGAACGCTGAAGTGGCAGAGCTAAGTGAAGCCTATGTGGAGAGAAGGGGAAGGAAAAGCCATTTTCCACCCATCCCCCCCATCTGTGATCTGTACATCTCTGTTAATATGTAAAACACAGCACAGCCTGTACAGCCTACATTACATGCAGCAGTTAGAATAGGGATGGTTTTTCCATGTGTTGCCTGTAGCACTGAGAACACTGCTATTACTAAAACACCCAGGCAGTAATGCAGATTACTAGTCCTCAGTGGTTCTAATAAATGAAAGAGAAACAGCAAAAGGCCCTGTGAAAAACCTTTCAGGGATCACAGAGTCACAGAATTATTGAGGTTGGAAAAGACCTCCGAGATCATCAAGTCCAAATCTCGATATCTTTCCCTGAATTCATTTGGGCATATAGATAGCAAGGATATATGCTTTATCTGTTTCACAGGAGCCTAGAAGCTGTTTAGAAAGGATGAAAACAGCTAGCAGACAAAGTAAAACAAATGTGGTTAGTACTCTGAAGAAAAGAAAAAGTAAGAAGGAAAGTGCTGGTTAAGGAAAGCATTCAAGCCCATGTATGACAGAGGGGCAGGTGCAGATTATTTTTACAGAAAAAATTTGAAAGAGAAGTTAGAGACTGCCACCAGCATTTTACTGATTTTTTTTCCCCAAAATATTCTGCATTCTCCATACTTGCAAAGCAGCAATGATTTTTCCAACATATTAGGCTGAGAAATCAGCCTAATACGCGATCACAACTATAGTGCAAATACCTTCTACTCTGACAAGACTCCCCTCTCTGTCATTACAGCTCACTTCAGTGAGGCATGTTTCATAAACCATTTCAGAAATTTCATTCTGAAGTCATTAATCACCTTTCTTTGTCTACCTACAACATGCCTTGGGCTCACACAAAGCAGCACCAAGTCCCCTGCACCTTTCATCTATGGCCACTAAGTTGTCCTTCAGGCCAGCAAATCTTTCTGCAGCAGCATCTCTTAGGTGACAAGGCACGTGGCTCCACACCTCTCTCAGCAAGAACTACCCATCGGTGCTGGGGCAAGGGGAGATTTTGATCCAGTTCCCGAGTGGGTTTAGTCTATATGGGGCAAACTTCTACACTCCTGTAGGACTTCCTCGGTCTGCCTTCTTGCAGCTGACTATGCCAAGCATGCCTATTTTCAGTCACTGAAGTTTGTTAAAATTGGGATTCAGGGAGGGGAAAAAATACATAGAAAACTTATAAAATGCCTCTCCCAAGGTACTTATTTATGTATGCTAAGCACTTATTCACAGCAACACTGCAACTTTTGTTCACAGCATCTCCAAATCACAGAATCACAGAAATCCAGATTACCTAGTGTCTCACATGCATCCTGACTTTGGTCAGGCCACAGAAATTAACCCGGATAAGTGAAGAAGATTGACTTGACAAGCGTATCTTTAAAGGCTAATTACCAGGTGTGCCTCGCATTTGCAACATATCTGCAATAAAAACTCTGAAAATTGGCTAGCACTCCTCTTTTTAAGAGAACACCACCCAGTATTGAGTCAAAAGTCTTAATAAATCTGAATAGATTACAGCACTTTTATTAGCCAGCTACATAAATTCCTCAAGCGTGGAATGAGGCTTGCTTTACAATAAATCGTCTTCATTAATCTGTGTTGATGGACAATAATTATATTTGTAGATGTCAGTTCCTTTGAAGTGCCATGTCATTTTTCTGTCATTTTGCCTACAACTGATGTCAGGCTAACAAGCCTATAATTAGTGGCTCATCACACCCACTGAATTCTGCCACGGACTTGGTATTCTCCGGGTCTTCTGGAATTTAATTCTGATTTCAAGGTGTTTCCTGAACATCTTTAATTGCTGATGCATTGAAAGTTGTGTATGGCTCTGCTAGGATGCAAGCACAAATCCTGCTCTATCCTGAATAAAAGTGGGTTTTTTTATATTTCTGCCTTTTCTGCATCACTAATATTATTTTTGCCTGCTGTTTCTACTGATGGGCCTAAAAGGTTGTCATTATTCCTAATAATTGAATACTTTCATGCTGTCCTTGCAGATTTTTTTCTGAAATCTTTACTTAGCTATTTTCAGCAAGCAATGTCTTACTTACATGGCTTGTTCTTTTTTGTTCATTGTAGAGATTTTTTTTCAACAGCTGATTTCCTTCTGCCACTGAATCATGACTGATGTTTAGTGCTTCCTTGACAAAGGGGAAAATTTGACATTTTTCCACATAAATAAACTTCTCTAAAATGAATTCCCATATTTATTTTAATTTTTCTACCTCTATTTTACCTGTCACACAATTTTGCCATAATTTACCCCTGCTTCGGGAATTTAATTTTCAGGATAACCAATACATATATGCTATTGGTGGCCAGTGTGCAGTGCTTGCCCATATTGAACATAATCAGATCATGATCATTGGCCCTGAGGCAATCAAAGATTTCCAGTGCAGATATTAATTCTTTTTTTATGAACAGAGACTGTAACATAAAGCCTGAGCCAGCAGCTAGATTAAAGTCACAGAGATTATATTAACTCCAGAAATTCCTACTTTTTGAATATCTGATTTTGCCACACAGAAAACATGTTCTTCTAAAACAATGCTGTGGGGAGGAAGTCGGAGAGCAGAGAAATTGCATCTCTGTTTTTTATTTCTGAAAAATCCTCAAAATACTGATTCCCTTCCTCCTGATTTTGCCTTCATCAGGAAAGGTTAAGGCCCGGGGCTGGAGCTGACTGGCTCACCAAGCAGCAGAGGTCTGTAGGATATTGCAGAGGGTTTCGCAGATGTTTGTCTTCTCAGTGGCCCTGGCCTAGTTAGAACAACTGAGAGTCAAACTCGCTACAGTCTACCCAAAGTCTATGGCCCCTCATGGATTTCCCCTTAGCTTTGCAGGACATCATGTGTGAGCGGCCACATGTTTTCCTCCCCAACCCTTCTCAAATTTGTCCTTTTCTGCTCCCAACCCTCCCAGCCTCATCTCTTCTCATTCCTGGTTCCGTGTTCAGTCCTGACCTCCAACATCTTCTCACCCAGCCCAAATCTCCCCTCATGTCCCTGTTCTCCCCTTCCTCTATCCTTGTCCAAAATTTCTCACAAGTCTCCAGGCTCTAGCTCTGATCATTCCTATATTTCAACTAAACAGCTTCCATCTCCTCACTACCACCAGCCAGAAAAGAATCATAGCATCATAGAATGGCCTAGGCTGGAAGGGACTTTAGAGATCATTTAATCCAACCTCCCTGTCACGGGCAGGGACACCTCTCAACTAGATCAGGCGACACATGAGGACTGAACAGGGATTGAACTCTCGACTTTGGTGTTATCAGCACCATACTCAACTGACTGATCCAGGGGACATTGAGAGTTTGGGAAAAACAGGATCCGAGGCCATGGTAGCCTGGAGTTCAATTACACAGTCCAGAACAAATGGTGCCCAGATCAGACAGACTCTCCAAAGTATTTAGTTCACAGCTGCAGCAGAGGTCTATGAAGCACGGGCTAGCTGCACTTTTTCTTCCCTAAAAGGTCTATAACTTAGCCATATTTGGCCATATTTTTTCTGAAGATACAAAATATTACAAAAGTCATCTACGTTTAATTTCATGTCCCTCCTATAAAGAATGGAGGCCAATTAGTTCCCAAATGAAAGACAGAAATTAATATCATCAAAACAATACATATTTTCTAGCCACATTCTTGGAAGTGACTGAACTTTTTTATTTATGCACTTAAATTTAATCTAAATGAGCAGATGCCCAGCAGGGAAATTTTTATTCTCAATTGTAACAATTTGGCAAAGTTATAAGCAAGAGAGAGCACGGGGTCATCATGGAAAGCATTGGACAAACAACAATAGACAGTGACATTATTAATACAAATATTTTTAATTTTAGATTTTCTATAAAAACTTAATTAAGAATGCAGAGGATTTGTTTTCCTTCCATTTTCCACTGCATTTACATGGGCATTTGACTGGAAGCTCTGGGGAATCGACGAGAGCTAATAGCACCAATAAAGCGCAAACCAGCTGCTGAGATGGGACTTACTGACTAAAAAATACTTAAAGCAAAGATGAAATGCACCAAACAGCAAAGGGAAGTAAAACCTCGACGCTTTTCATTGAGTTTATATCACTCTCCTCTATGGTAACCATGAATCTATTTTTATTGCATATAAGAAAATGAATAGCAATGAACTATATCAGATTTTGAACAAAAAGACTAAGCAGGCAATAAAAAATAAGAAAAACTTGTAGAAATTATCAGCTTGGGACAGAGCATTGTACTCTAAGATTTATATTAAAGTAATTACATAGATGGACAGAAATCCAGCAGTGAGAATTTCCTTTTCTATGTTCCAATAATCTCTAAATAACAAGACCATCACACCGTAGCAGATGTGCACCAATACAGATCTCCTATGTGCTCCAGGGCATCAGAGCTGGCCTCCTTCAGACAACTGAGAATTACACCAGCCATGGCAGAGTGCTGCCTTGGCCTCATTTTGTGCAATCTGAGCACAAGTGGCATTTTTTCTTTTTCAGTTGTAGATCCCTACTTTCCTGAATCCTAGACAACAGCAGTAACAAAAACTCACACAATGTCACTGATTCTTCTGTCTGTCTCTTTGGAAACACTTTTCAACTTTTTTTTCAATCTTTTCTCCTCTTAGAAGCTCAGTTGCTCTTCCAGAAAAACAAAGGTACTTTTAGCAGATTCTTTTAGTGTGAAAATCTGAAAGTAGGCTATTGATGAAGCTCACTGAAAATTGTCTGAAAATGGCTGGATAAACTCGTGGAAGAGAAATCAACCAACAGTTAGGAAACATATATTTATTTTTAAAAGGCTATTATGTATGTAATGTATAAAACCTTTCCACTCAGGAAATCTCTGAGTTGGAAATAGCCAGATTATTGACATGAAATATCATTTTTGTGTGTCCCATTCTTACATTCTCTCCCAGGCATCTACCAACAGATATTGGTGGAGATAGGACAGTAACCTAGATGGATCTGAGGTCTGACATAGTACAGCCAGTCTTATGTTCTGACAAGAGCTCGAAATAAAGAATCAGTCGCTAAAGAGCAATCTTGCAGCAGGAGTCTCTGCTCATCAAGTGTCAGCAGCAAAGACTGAGCTTCTTAATTCAACCTGTCTGTTGCACATTCAAAGCACCTTGGTCTCATAAGCAAGGACTTACAAAGGTTATGGGAATCATTTGCCAGTGCACACAATGGTATTTCACACAGAATCATACAGAATGTTAGGGATTGGAAGGGATCTGGAAAGATCATCTAGTCCAATCCCCTGCCAGAGCAGGATCACCTACAGTAGGTCACACAGAAACACAACCAGGTGGGTTTTGAATGTCTTCTGAGAAGTAGACTTTGCAATCGGTTCCAGAGCTGTGTCACACTCACAGTGAAAAAGCTTTTCCTAATGTTTTTGTGTAACCTCCTATGCTCTAGCTTGCACCCGTTGTCCCTTGTCCTATTGTTGGACATCACTGAAAAGAGCCTGGCTCCGTCCTCCTGACATTCACCTTTTACATATATATAAACATTCATGAGGTCACTACTCAGTGTCCTCCAAGCTAAAGAGACCCAGCTTCTCCAGCCTTTCCTCATAAGGGAGATGTTCCACTTCCTTCATCATTTTTGTGGCTCTGCACTGGACTCTTTCAAGCAGTTCCCTGACCTTGAACTGAGGGGCCCGGAACTGAAGCCAATATTCCAGATGTGGCCTCACCAGGGCAGAGTAGAGGGGGAGGAAAACCTCTCCCCACCTACTAGCCACATCCTTTCTAATACACCCCAGGATGCCATTGGCCTTCTTGGCCACGAGGGCACAATGCTTGCTCATGGTCATGCTGCTATCCTCCAAGAGGCCTAGGTCTCTTTCTCCTACTCTACCCTCCAACAAGTCAGTCCCCAACCTATACTGGTACTTGGAGTTGTTCTTTCCCATATGCAAGAATCTACATTTGCCCTTGTTGCATTTCGTAAAATTTTTCCCTGCCCAACTCTCCAGCCTGTCTAGGTCTCACTGAATGGCAGCCCAGCCTTCTGGTGTGTCAGCCACTCCTCCCAGCTTTATGTCATCAGCAAACTTGCTGACAGTGCTCTCTATTCCCTCATTCAGGTCATTGATGAATATATTGGCTAGTACTGGTCCCAGTACCAACCCCTGAGGGACTCCACTAGACACAGGCCTCCAGCTAGACTCTGCCCCACTGACCACAGCTCTCTGACTTCTTCCCTTCAACTAGTTCACAATCCACCTCACTACTCAGTCATCCAGACCACACTTCCTCAGTTTAGCTATGAGGTTGCTGCAGAAGATGATGTCAAATGCTTTACTGAAATTCAGGTAAACCACATCCACTGCACAGCCATCATCCATCCACCTGGTTACATCTTCATAAAAGGCTATCAGGTTGGTCAAACAAGCCTCCCTCTTGGCAAAGCCATGCTGACTGCTCCTAATAACCTTCTTATCCTTGATATGCCTGGAGACAGTACCAAGGATAAGTTCTTCCATCACCTTTCCAGGGATGGAGGTGAGGCTGACTGGTCTGTAGTTACCCAAGTCCTCCTCCTTGCCCTTTTTGAAGACTAGAGTGACATTTGCTTTCCTCCAGTCCTCTCCTGTTGCCCACAACTTAGCAAAGATGATGGAGAGTGGCCTAGCAATGACTCCTGTGAGCTCCCTCAGTACCCGTGGCTGCATCCCATCAGGGCCCATGCATTTATGGATGTTGAGATTGCTTAATTGATCCCTAATCCAGTCCTCCTCATAAACCAAGGCAAACTCCTCCTTTATCCTGACTTCCTCTGGGGCTTCAGGGCTCTGGGGCTCCTGAGAACAGTCTCCAGCAGTATAGACAGAGGCAAAGAAGGCCTTCAGCTACTCTGCCTTCTTCCTGTCCTCTGTCTCCAGGGCACCCACCTCATTCAGCCATGGGCTTGCATTGCCTCTAGTGTTAGTTTTGTTGGCAATGTAGTTAAAGAAGTCCTTTCTGTTGTCCTTGACCTCCCTTGCAAGGTCTAATTTCAAAAAGGCCTTAGCTTTCCTAGTTGCCTCCCCACAGCCTCTGACAACGACATCCACTATGTTTTACTGGGGATTGGAGCAAAGTTTGCTTGTGCTGTTTGGGTTTGTTGTCATTGTTTTCTAACACCATATCCAACAGGGCTGTTCCCTCCCATTGTCTGAACCACCCATTCATATAGACCTAGACTATCTATTCAAAAGTATTGGATTTTGCACCTCCCTTGTAAAATTGCTTCCTAAATGAAATACAAATTCAAGGCTAGAGCAGAAGTATCTTCTCAGGCACCCACAACCTCAAGGATACTTACCAGGTTACTCTTGTCCTGATTTTATTTACTATATTTATCTACTCTAGGAATTCACCTTCCTTTTTCCCTTTACTCCACACCATAATATTTGAGTTCTTGATAGCAACCCAGTGAAGATAGGAAGTCTCATTTTATAGACAGGACTCTGGAAGAGGAAGACCAAGATACAGTACTAGGAGGCCTTAAGCAGGAATCAGGTAATCATTTCTCTATTTTCTTCCCTCTATTCTGAAATGACTTGCCCAGAGACACAGAATAAGTGGCAGAAACGAGCTCCGGGATGTGTCATCCTGTGTTGTAGTGACCTGCTTCCCTTAAAGCATATGCAGTTGACGGAGTCCTGACACAGCATTTTCACATAGACTGACAGTGTTTGAGGTTGCTCATCTTCAGGAATGTTTGGGAAGAAAACTGTTGTGAAAGAGGGTCGACTTGTCAAAAACAAAGTCTCTTT
>NW_009701087.1:15486-34022 GCF_000703405.1 Apaloderma vittatum
AAGAAAGAGTGTGGCAAGAAGAAAATTGGCAATTCAGACAGCTTCAGAATAGATGGACTGATGTGGTTGAATATATCAGCTTGGAACAGCAGTCACGACTCTCCTATGCTTGAGTCAGAAGCAAGAAATTGAGCCCCATCTCCCAGATCACAGGTGAGAAGATGCACTGTGTTGATGAGCATCTTACAGTGGCGTATGTTAGAAAGTAAATTCTTCATGGAAGGAGAAAGCTCTTCCTTGCCCAGTGCTACTGCTGCCACTCCGTAGGATCTACAAATCCCACTCAAGGATCAAAGTCATTTGGCTTGGGCTGGCTACTGCTGTAGCTGGGTGACTAGGCACCTAAGCTGTTCTTAGCACTTCAGCACTTCTATTAGAGGTCAGTTTGGTACATCTGCATTGCGCTTACGGCTCTGAATGCAGTGTAGGCATATGCTCCAAAAGTGGGTCATAGCAAGATGATGAAAGCTAAGTCATAGAACAATTACGCTTGGGATCTAATCTGATGCACTAAGACTCTCAGTGCACTTTGACACTTGAAATGAAAATCTTTAAGTACAAATAGGAAGCATTCAAGTATAATAGCAAAGACTGTGCAATACTAGTTCAAAGAGATTTGCACTTAATGTAGTCCCAGAGCAATTATTCTTATGTAAAGCTTTAAGAAACCATTAAATCTGTAGCTATTAGCAAAGTGCAAGTGTCTAGTTTAAAAAAATAAAATAAAATCAGGGAGATAAATCTGTAGGAATAACCTATTTTGCTGAATATGCCTATACAGGTCAAACCCCTTGTAGAGCCACTGCTTACTAAGACTCCAGGACAACCCCTGGTATCAGGTGATTCTCTTCCACTACTTGACCATCCCAGTGACACAAAGACGTGATAGCCCACAACATCCCTCCCTTCAATAACAACTCCTTTGTCATTACGTTTCTACTTCCAGAGCTCCCAAGGCAGGTGACATCCCACCCATCCCAGCACTGTGGACGTCTGTGAGCTGAACACCTTCTGCAGAGGAGAGAGGTTGGAGAGCAGGACTTCTAACACAACGGGCACAGTCGATAGCATAAAAGCAGGGAGACATTTAGAGACAGCTTTTTAACTCTGAGTCATTACTGCTGAAACACATGGAAACAATGTTTAACATTTGTACTTCTGTAATATTTAATTCCACTGTCTGGGCCTTCTATCAGTAATGTAGACAATGAATACAGATAGATTCAGAACAATAGAAATGTAAGCCTGGGTACTGATAATCTCCTGTTAATTTTTAACAGATACAGCAACATAACTTTCAATTTCTCAATGAAAATGACATCCCTTGTACTATAATGGTCAGTATCTGAGAAGCTTGAATTAGTAAGTACTTGAGTCCTGCGTGAGGTAAAATCGATCTCCCAATTCAAGACAGACAGAGACCTACTGGAGAGAGTCTAACGGAGAGCTATGAGGATGATTAAGGGATTTGAACATCTCTCGTATGAAGAGAGACTGAGAGAACTGGGGCTGTTCAGCCTTGAAAGGAGAAGACTGAGAGGGAATCTCAGTAACGTATAGAAATATCTGAGGGATGGGTGTCAAGAGGAAGGAGATGATCTCGTCTCAGTGGTGCCCAGCAACAGAACAAGAAATAATGGGTCTAAGTTAGAACAGAGAAAGTTCCACCTCAACATGAGGAGAAACTTCTTTCCTGTGAGTGTGAGGGAGCCCCGGCACAGGCTGCCCAGAGAGGTTGTGGGGTCTCCTTCTCTGCAGACTTTCAAAACCCAGCTGGATGTGTTCTTGTGTGACTGCCCTAGGGGATCCTGCTCTGGCAGGGGGGCTGGACTAGATGATCTTTTGAGGTCCCTTCCAACTCCAAACATTCTATGATTCTGTGATTCTATGATTCTATGATTCTGTGATTCTATGACACAGAACACATTTGTCTCCAACAAGGCATTTTAAAAGATATAATAGAAATAGATATTCCAATGTTCAGCATCTTGCAAAAGCTGGATTATGCGTGTGCTTGGTTACAGCCAAATGCATTTGAAAATGATGGCAGAAATATGGCTACTTAAATGCAGTCACCTTCTATCATCATTTGGATGCTCGGACCTATATATTTTCAGTCAGTGCTGTTATTGTAAAGTTATGAGATGCTACTCTTTAGGCCCTCCTTTATACATTATTACTGGCAAAAATTTTCTTACAGTACCAGCTGTCAGGGGTTTTGGGAATAATTCCCAATTTTTGTTCACCTCCAGTGGAAAAGTGGGATAGATAGAAGCAAGAAATAGATGGAGGATATAATGTTGATACTGATGTTGGCCAAAATCAACAATATTGCTTCTGACTCTGAGACCTAGAACACCATTTCTATATTCCTGTCTATACAAAAGATAACAGTAGTTCAATAACCCTCACTAATTAAGAATGTAATCCCTTTATTTTTTTGTACAGCAGCCTGCAGGACAGGGAAAGGCCATAAAAGGGTTATTTTTGTCATTGCTCAGCACATTTTTCAAGATCCAAGACAGCTATAAACTTGCCTTTTGTGATGATCTCCATATTGCACAAAAATATTAGCTTGAATCTTAAGCAAAAGGCATTTCGGAAGAAATAGGATCTTTAAAACCTTAAGTGTAGCAAACACGCAAGGCACATAAAACACCTCCCCCCTCGGATCAGATGCAAGCAGTAAAGATCTTTAAGGAAGGAAATTATAAATTTAAAGAGAACTAAAGGGCTTAGTCACAATATAGAAATTTTGTTGGGATTCCACTACAATACAATGTATCTGCGGAAAATTTGCCGTACATCATGTGAGTCAAGTAGTGCCAGAAAAGAGCAGAGCAGGTTCAAGTCCTTCTACCTCCCTACATCCTGCAGCTGCATGCAGCTCTGTAACTCTTTATTTTTCTCACACCAGTACTGCATGTATCAAATGTGTGGCAAGGGGTTGTTGTTCTATTTCCTTTTGAGTCTCATAACACAAGCCAGCTGTAGGAAAAGCAGAATGCTTTGTCCTGTCACGAAGTGGGGCCTCGGCCATGGTCCCCCTCCTGTCCTCTGGGGATGAAGGTGCTCAGGAGCAACATGACTGAGAAGCAGATAAGATGTTCTTGTGAAGAAGAGTCCTTTTCGCCTTCATCTTTACAGCAACTATTGCAGGACTGTAGCGATGTTTAGGGTGGCTGCAGTTTAAATGATATTTTCCCAAATCGTCCTCCAAGGTGTTCCTCATCTACAGCCTCTCAAGGCTCATTTGATAGCTCATGAGGAGGACTAGTAGCAAAGTTCAACCCTCAGATAGAAACACAGCAAGGCTACAGCCACGCGATGTGATGTCCTCCTATACTTAATGCGAGGCACAGGAAGAATCACCAAGGGACAGGGAAATTCCAATTACTTTCCAGCCTTAAAAGCCTGTAATGGTTGCTTTCAGTTGCAGTGCTGAAAAGAGCCATTACAGTGATAGAGTGACTTGAAGAGCAGCTCCTTCCAGTGCCAGCAATAGTTTACTCAGTCCCTTTTATTCTGCATTCCCCCCAGAGTTATCTGTGCAGCCATGCAGTAAGCCACACAAGGAAATTGATTGAAGTTTATAGTAATCTTTTTCTTTTTTCTTTCCATTTTAATTTTTGAGGTGAGGAAGTCAGTCTGGGTGTTTGTACTGAAGAAGGTAGAAAAAATGGTTTAGGGAAGAACAAAGAGCTAACAGGCTGGGTGAGAAAGCTACTGCTGACTTGCTTACCTCCACACACACTGATGCCATGTGACAGACCAACATTACTGACTGGAATACCTTGTAGCTCCCTTAACAGATTCATTTTACCTGTAGATTTGAGGATTTTTTTCTTAAATCCAGATTTTTATAACACATTAAAATCTCCAAATAAGTAGTCAAAACTGCCTTACCTTAGCACTGTATATACAGGACACAAAGAAAGGGAGGAACAGTCTGGTTTGATTAATAACTAGTTTAATGTTTCTTGGACCACTGACATTGATCTGCAGTAAACATTGCTGCATTTATAATTTATAAGCACAGGGAGTGCCAAGTCCTACTACGAGGAGAGAGGTAAGATTAATTAATCTGTAAATTTCCATACTGTACTATGTCTTGTCAAAGCTATTTTCTGGTAATTTGATTCTTTAATGTCCTTTTCCTTGGTTTGCTGTGTACATTTGTGCCATAAGAAAATTATTTCTGTGTTTTATTTTAACCCTTGGCAACCCCTTTGTTTTCCTGACCATCACCTCACATGTGCGTAACGCTTAGTTTTCTGTTTGGCTTTGGTTTTCCAGCCAGTTTTCAGCTTTTATGTCCAAATTAAAACATCCCTGCTTAGAAAATTCAGCTGGCTGAATTTTGGCTAACGACTGCCTCTGGCTGAAGGCTGCCTTGTAAACATTTGCTAGCAAACAGGAGGAAGCATCACCTTCCCTGCAGTCAGGATGCCCAGGCAGGCCATGAAGGGCTTTCTGAGCATTGATCACCCTTCACTTAAAAATAAAATAAATAAAAAAACCAGGGAAAGACAAAGGAGAATCAGTTGCTTTCTTTTACTGAAACATTTCTGAACTCCAGGAGGTTTCACAGTTACATGTGGGAGCTACTGCCAGCCGGCAGCTCTAGCTTTTCCCCATGGCCTTGTGCCTGCGGCAGGAGCGACGCCACAGGAGCTCCTGTAGCTCAGCAGGGCTAGAGAGGTTAAGCAGCGATGCCTGGAGGCAGTGCTATACATCATCTTCAGGGATGTTGGATTAGACTATCTCTAAGGTCCCTTCCAACCTAGGCGATTCTATGTCCCACCAGAAGATTTCTTGCCAGTCTCCAGTGGGTTTTCAGCCTCAAGCACTGAGACCACTTCCAGGGGCAAGTTGTCCCTTGCAGGCAATGCATTAGCTGGGAAATCGGATGATTCCTCTTCACATGTTGGCACTGCCAAAAAGAGGATACTTCTTGCATTGTATGTTTGGCACACATAAATACAAATTTCTATATTATAATATTATATATGACTTATATATTGCATAGCAATAATATCTCAGAACTAAGAAACTTCAGCTCTAGCTTGATCAAAACAAAAGCTTCAACCTTTCTCAAGCAGCATTTGAACTTGATTTATTCATTATTTTTTTTAAGTCTTTTTTGAACCAGAACTGAAACTGGGACCGTAATCTCATATCTAGATAATGGCTCAAAGCAGTGCTTCAGTGAAAAATGATGTGGTATGACAGATAATTTTGCCTTTTGCTTGCCCTTTCCCCCACCTCTCTAAAGCCAACCACAAATTAATTCAACAAGCTGAGATGTACTGATCTGCTTATTAAAACATTATATGCCCATGTCGAAACAACTTCAGTCACAGCTGAAGCTGAATCAAGGATTCATACCTAAATTCTGTAGGCTGCTATGGGAACATTTTATCATCTGCTCAACAAACACATAAGAAGTGAGAATATGCCACGATATTATTATGTCTCTATCAGATAAAAGAATGAATTAGATGTAGGATACTTAAAGGGTTCACTTATCCCTCCACTTCCACTAACATGAATTTACATTACTATAGATGTAACCTAAACTGAATCTATGCACATTTTAGCAGAGGGGTCTATTGGTTACAATAGGTCATGTCCCAGTTCACCCACTGAAAGGCACTTTTGTGATAGCCTGCATTGCTCATCATTATTTCTTCACCCTCAAAAGCTCTAACACTAAAGCTTAGAGGCCACTGAAAACATACTCCAAGTATGAGATACAGTGAGCAATGATATAAAGAAATACCAGATCATAAATGATAAAGTTAATTATTGCCCAACTCCTTCTTTTCAATCCGAGTGCTTTTGTCTTGGATTTAGAGACTGGCTTATTTTGCACTAAAATGTTTCTCAAAAGCTCAGTTGTACTTTTTTTCCTACTGTTAGCTACCTATGGGTTAAAGCTCAAGAATTTGGGTCTTTATTTACATTCGTTAAGTGGCAAAACAGCACAGATCTAATCTTAGCTCAGTACAGATTAAGATTTGCTTGTTGAAAACCCCTACATTTCACAAGATACTGCAGAAACATATTCTCATCTGCTTGGCAAACACCAGAAAGTGAAAATTGAACTATTGCTGGAGAATAGGAGCAGAAGGCAAAGGTTGTGTTCCCCCTTACTGCATCGTTGTGTATCCACCAAGTGATACATCTAGAAGAGACATAAACTTCTAAAACTGTCCTTTGTCACCTAAACCCGGAGCGGCAGTGCAGGAAACAACTTGTCAGTCTCCACTCATCTTGGGCGGATCACAGCTTATAGAGGCTGTCTGCAATTTCAGAACTGCCCTGGCTGACTGAAGTGTTCCATCTTTATATGTTTTTTTTCTTTAAAACCTGGAAAAGTAGTTCAGGTCCTTTATTGAACTGGACCCTGAGTGTCCACTTTACTCATGCACTTGCTCCCTGCTTTCTCTGCCTGCTTCATAACACCGGACAGATGAGCTGCCCATGAGATTGTCACCTGACATTATTCAGCCAAAATTAGTTGTCTTCGCTTAAAAAATATCATAAATAGACCTTTCCTATTAATACCTGACACACTTTACCTGAAAGGGGATTGTGAGTGCACGTACAAGCAACGGACACAGCAGCAGCCAGAAGTCTCTATCTTCACCAAAAGCAAGGGAGAAGCTTTTGATGGGTCTTTGTTGCAAGAACAGCGCCGCATCTACCTCTGTGCCTGAGAGTGTGCAAGAGACTGGGGGCAAATCAATGACATCTGATTTGACATCTTTATGGAGAGATGTCTATATCTGAAGTGGCATCTCTATAAATGAAGGAGAAAATAAGACACTTGTAAGACAGAGATAATCTCATTTTACATGCTGCCATCTGGTTTGCCCCAATTACCTATCTCTGTGTCTCTCACCACCCTTTTAGCTCTGCCTAGCCGGATAGCCAGAAATTCAAGGTTTCCCTGCTTGCATATAGGGCACAATAATCATTATGGTAAGAACACAAAATACATCCTGAAACAACCTCCTTATACCTGCTGCCCATCAGAAAGGTCTAAGAATTTATTCATAGATTCCAGCACCACTGATCTCACCACATCATTCTTGTCGTCTGACATCCTTTCACCATTTGCAGTTTTTTCTTTTGCTGGGTTTTGTTCCTTCTGCAGCTGCTGGTGTCTAATGAGAACCAGTTGTGTTTTGAACAGTTGCTGACAACCTGTTTTTCATCTTGTGAGAGTGTCTTTTGTCACTCCCTTTGCAGATTATCTGTCCCAACCTTACATTTGTATTGCCTATGTTGAGCAGCGTATTTGATGAAATTGCAAGAAAATCTCTTGCCTTTGCCTGTTAAGCCCATCATGTCAGTTGTAAATGAGAAATGACATATGAGAGGAGTTTGGTGCTCTCTGAAGACCAAGGTACTGCCATGCTGTTCCTAAAGTGGCCTGGAAAAACAAAGTATGCACATGTAGGAAGAACTCAGCACATTGTTGTCCCTATGTTGGCTCACTCTTCCACCTGGTAATTAATTTTAAGAGACCATTAAGGAATTGGCACACAAAGCCCGAAAGGAGACTGTTTTCCTGGTCACCTAATATGCCTGCCCCAATATTTGCTCTGTTCTCCAAACTCTCCCCAATCCACCCTCCCAACACCCTGTGCCATGCACCCACTTCCTCCGCCCCAGCAGCAGCTCCCACATGGCCAGCAACTCTGGGCACTGTTTTTGACCTAAAATGATCTCCATGTCCTGTCGAGCCCATACCAACCAGCTCATCCTGACAGCTCCGCACCCTCTGCCCAAGGGCTGGCAAAGGGAGAAGAGGGCAATCACAGTGTCACAGTCAGCTGCTCCCCCTTCCAAGCTGAAGAAAGCATCTAAGAGCTGTTTTCAGCTCCTCTCCTGCCCAAATGAGCTGATGAAGAGGAAGGATAGTAGCTAGAACCACCAATACAGGAGAGGAGGAAGATTGCTTTGGGCTTCTGGTGGGTGTCTGCTCTCACTCCTCACAGCAGCACTTGGGGGCAGCCCTCATCCCCCACCACAGCCAAATCAAAAGGGAGAGCAGAATGGTGGAAAGCTGTGGGAAGGGCCAAAAATGTATTCAGCACTAAGTGATCTTCAGAGCTACTTGAATATTTTATCTTCTTATCCACTGAGCACTGGCACTCTGTGGTCTTGGCTCAGGTAGAAAAGATGCCTTTTACAGAAGTGACTGTGAATCCATGGGAAGGCCTGTGGTCTTCACCAAGGCAGTGGTGTGGGGCTTGTACGTACTCAGAGACCACAGATGTCCCATTGCAAGGGGTGGAGGATGTGGCCCTTCCCAGGGACCTCTCAGAACTAGCCCTTCGATCATGCCCCACCTCGTACTGGCAGGGTGCTGACTTCAGTGCGGTTATGCCAGGGGCCAGAGCACCTTATCAGTCCTTCACCACAACAAACACATCTATGCAGCCATCCTGAACTCATACATAGAATCACAGATTCATAGAATCATAGAATCATGGAATTGTATCAGCTGGAAGAGACCTAGAAGATCATCGATTCCAGCCTTTGTCCCAGCCCTATCAACCTACTAAACAATTCCCCCCAATGCAACACCCATCCTTCTCTTAAACACCTCCAGGGACGGTGCAACTCGGAGCTGACATATGGACCGTTGCAGAGGCCAGGTTTGCACTTTGAGTAGGCACTGAAATCAGGGCACTTCCCTGCCCCCCCTACCCTTATTTTTCGTTGGCTGCATGCTTCCTCCAAAGCTACTTCTCCCTGTGCTGCATGCTCCCAGAGGCTCCCAGCTCCCTGACACTGGCAAATTTTGATCTGGCTTTTCCAGTTTTGTTACATTCCCATCAGAAGCACAGTAATTGCAGCCAGCGTTTTAGCATGATCTGTCACATAAGTCGGCAAACCGTGGGTCTTTGCATCTTGTTCGGCAACTTCTGTGTCTGTCGCAGCTGCTATGCAATTTATTTGCATACAGCTTTCATCTTCTTTGGACCGTATCCTGGTGGCTACCTTCAAGTAAAACTCTCTGAAGCTGATGGAAGTTTTCTCTGTAGAAAGTGGGCTTTTTTCCATAGCTTTCCAACCAATTTCAAAGCAAACTTTTATCTATCCCAGGCTGAATCAGCCTGGTCTGATTAGGGAAATCCTGGCTCTCTGTGTCCCTCTGAAGAACATTCCTGCCTACTTTCTTATTCCAGAGAAAAGGTACTTCCTTCACCTCCAGCAGCATTGGAGTAATCTTACGAAACTAACAAGTAAAAAAAAAAAGAAAAATAAAAGTTGTCTTTCTCTCTCTCTTTTTGTTTTTCCACACCTAAATAAAGAAGGATGGACTTGTTAGCAGTCATGGAGATTCCTGGACAAGAACACAAGTACTCCAGGCATGTCCTCACTGCCTCATGTTGCAGAACCTGCTTCCCTGATCAGATCAGGGCTGTGCTGGCTGCTGGGATAAGGGCAGGATTAGGAGATACTGGAAGGCTTCCAGGCAGTTTTCTCAGAGACAGGCTCCTGTGACTGCAGCACTGCTCATTTGTCAGAAAGGATCAGCTCTGCAGGTGTCATGCCACAGCAGTCACACTGTAGGTCCTTCACCAAAAGGGATGAAGGTAAAAGGACCTACTTAACCAACCAGAGTGAAACATGCATTGCAAACAGCTGTAGCTGCATTACCACAGCTCCTCCATCTCAGGGAAGGACATGACATCTCAAAAATTGCTAAGGTATACCCAGGCTGGATCCAAACCATGTGGTGGTGGTTTTCCGTGATGTAGCCTTCAGACCTGCTAGCCTGTTAGCTCAGCTAGAGCCCGTGTTCCCCTGCACACATGCCTGACAGAAGCCACCACATGGGAGAGGTGTATGACAGGGACAGCAGATGCCCACCCTCACTGTGATTCAGCACACAGTTGCCAGGCAGGGTCCCACCAGAAAGGCTGCTGGATTTCAAGTGTGAAGTCTGAGAGCTGGTGATGCACAAAGAGAGAAGATGACCTTGCAACAGTCTGCTACAAGAATAAGCATAATTCCTGCTCCCCCAACCCAGAACACAGGCTGCTGAGGTTTCAGGAATAGCATCCTTGCTCCTTCCAGCTCAGGGTGAGAGAGGAGACCAAGACTGCCATTTAAGAAAGGGGTTTTGGTGCTCCCCACTAATACACCTGCCAGAGTACCTCTTATCACCTTTTGCTAAGACACAGAGCCTGTCTGCATTTTATGCAGAGGAGTTTGCTTGGACTTGTCAGAGGTGTTTGACAGCTGGTGATTCCAGTGCTGCCCCCAGGAAACCATCGATGCCTCAGAGGTCCTCCTCCAGTGCAGCTCAGGGGTTCCCAAAGCAGTTCCTACACGGCACACCAGCACAGCTTTTCCCCGTTGCCTCGCACACAGCTCCTGATTCACTCGCTTGCAAGTGGATTAATGTTTTCCTGCTATTTTTACACACAACAGTCATCCTGGTTGTGCAGTCGGGTGTATGATGCACACCACCATGACCTGACATCTCTCCCTGTATATGTGCATGCTTGACTAGACCAGGAGTCAACGCAAGCAAAATCACACGAGATGCTCTTTTAAGTGTCAGGTGTGCATTCAAAACTCTCCTCTCTTAGGACCTTCAATTAGGATAAGCTTATGTGTGTATTCACAAGCCATTATATGATGGTCTATTATATCTGGATGAACCAGACATTCAAATTAATTTAAATTAATTTATCCATGTGATACTGCAAACTCTAGTCATAGGAAGAAAATAATGCGTAGAAAGATTGCGTGCTACTCTCGGTCATCCTGCTCTGGCAGGGGGGTTGGACTAGATGATTTTTCAAGGTCCCTTCCAATCCCTAACATTCTGTGATTCTGTGATCCAAAGTCCTCAATGGTGACCCCTGATCTTGGGTGTCTACCATGCAAGTTTTTCCTCAGGTTTGATATTTCTTGGTTCTTGGTTTTCTTATGGTTCTGTCTTCTGCTTGCGTTGAGGACTTTGCTATTTACTCTTTTTTTGCAGATAGAGCTTTAATTAATGTCAGTAGAAGTTCTGCTTTCAGTTAAGGAAGGAATATTAAATAGATCTGCAGTGCAGAGAGAGATGATATTTTAGTTCCTTTCATGCATTTTAGTTAGAGAATAACACTGTAGTTGGTTGGTGCCTTTAACTTCCAGAGGTTTCGAAGAAATCTGCTCAATACCCAGGCATAAAAACTTCCCACCACTGAAGGGAGGCTCCCCCTGGTGTGGTGCCCAGCTCCTAAATGACAACCTGCCCTTCAGGAAAAGACACTGGAAAAAGAAAATGAGCACAACGCAGATTAGCTAGGGTCTTACACAAATACACAAGATTTTCCATTTCTGGATGAAACAGGTAGGCTTTCTTGAAGCCAGCACCCCTGAGGAGAGTGAGAATAAGGGGCTGAGCTGAGGGCACGGGAGCAGAGTACAACGATTCATCTCAGGTAAAAGTTTGTAGAGGTGAATGAATATTTTTTGCCATTAGGGGCATTGAGCACAGAAGCATTTGTCAAATGTTTGGGTTTTTTAGATTACCAGTGTCCTACACTGAATACACCGGAGAGTAATTCAGATATTTTTCAAACACTGAAATGAAAATAGCAGTGGACTTCAAATAGAAGATTAACATATATTTCCAACCTCCCTTACTGCTGATGGCTGAGTTAGTGCAGTTCATTTGAACTCGACATTGTCTGTAGCAATGGGGATGTGCTTTTAAACAGTATCACCTTAAGACTACCTTCACCTTGGCCTTACACAGCATACTTTGTAGGCTTAGATGTTGAAATCGTGCTAAAAGCCAGCTCCACAGTAATGAGTAGTCAGATCTGGTTTTCTCCATAAACCTCATTTCAGGAAGTAATCTGGGGCTTTTCATGCCTGCTCCCACTCACAGCAGGATATTATTGCCCTCCTTTGAAAAGCAGAAAATCAGAAGAAAGCAGCATTTTTGTGATAAGCATATGCTGGCAGAAACACCGCTGTAAAACTTGCAACAAAGGTTTGAAAAGCCAGTGCAGTGCCATAGCAATTAGATTCACAGCGTCTACCAAATTATAATTCTGGCAGCACTGAGGGTGAGAGAGCTTGTCATGCAGGGTCAGCACCTCTTCCCACTTATCTGAACATTTTTTTGTTGGTGCAGTTTGACTGGTTACAGAAAGGGATCTTGATATGGCCAAAGCCACTCCCTTAGAAAGCTAAGGCAAATATTTACAGGTGTGTTGCATTAGTTCCCTACATCTGCCCTTCTGTCCATATAAGTATTGCTTTTAGTACTGTCGTCAAACAAGAATAGGACATGAAAGCTTGAGTACCAAGATGTATGCTATAACCAGTCTGGATGAAGAAACAGTGACAGCTACCCCAGCAGTGCTTTTCTGGGGTGGTTTCAATGCCCTAGACCCAACATGCCAACCCTTTCAGCAGCTTGGTGGGGCCATGATGGGCTTGCCCACCTTGTCCCTCAGGCCCAGCAGGGCAGGTAATAGTGCAAAGGACAAGGGGGCATGGCCTGAAGCTGCGTCAGGGAAGGTTTAGATTGGATATTAGGAAGCACTTCCTCACAGAGAGGGTGCTCAAGCCCTGGGATGCACTACCCAGGGAAGTGGTGGAGTCACCGTCCCTGGAGGCGTTTAAGGAGAGACTGGATGTGGCACTTAGTGCCGTGGTCTGGCCGTTGCGATGCTGTTGAGTCATAGGCTGGACTTGATGATCTCAGAGGTCTTTTCCAGCCTCAACAATTCCGTGATTCTGTGAAAGAGTTGAAGAAGGGGAGGAGGCAAATGCTGTGGCAGGGAAGGAGAAGCTGATAAGGGCATTGGGGATTGCCCATAATGCTACAGCAGCACCCCAGGAGCTCCGGGCTGATGACATCCCTTCCTCTTTCGGGCTGCCTTAGCATAATTCTGCAACTGGCTACTTCTTTGTAGTAACATCCCAGGGAGCAGCCCAGGCAAACAACAGAAACAAAAAACGCAAGTGCAAAGCAAATGGGAAGGAGTTGGGAGCAGTGCAAGCGTTCAGAATTTCACACTGCTGGGAACGAGAAGGGATCAAGAGGAGAGGAACTGAGAAAAGCATAGTGCTGTCACAGGGAGCTGGGACACTTCTAGAAAAAATATGTTGCCCAGCATGACTCAGGCAGGGGCTCAATGAAGGAGTACATCAGAAGGTTTATAGTTCTAAGGAGTTTTTTGAGTTTAGTAACCTTGACAGCCTCAGGATTTTAAATCACATATATTAGATCCTTGAGTAGTAGGAAACTGGCTTGAAAACCGTGGAAGTTTTTTCTTTGTTTGATTCTTGCTTTTGATTTTTTTCAAAATAAATTGTAGGTTCTTTCAATTTGCTTTCTGGTTTCTGAGCCTTTAGGGCCTATTTAATTTGGATTTTAGTGTCTTCCTGCATAATCGTTTAAATCTTTTATAAGTATATTTTTAAATAAAAGCTCTGATTTTGCTGGAATCAAATAATTCCAAGGGAAAATGTCAAATATTGTGACGGTAGAGATAAATTAGTAAGCTAAATTTAATAAGAATTTTCTGATAAAGAACAAGCAATAGAGTGATTACATAAATCATTTTTATATGCTGTTGACCAGGATGCTATTGTATTTGCTGTATATGTGCTTTAAGTGTGGTCTGGTAATGCTGCAGATATGGCAGTATACTTTCAAGAAAAATGACTGCATTAATGTATGCATAGATCCCCAGTAGTCTGACATTTGGGAGTTAACCATATGCTCAAGAACAATTACACTGGTCTGGTGAACTTCTTATATGGCCTTTTTAAAAAAATTATTTTATTGCAGCTTGAGACTCCCCATAAGAAGGTATCCGGCAGGGGTTGGAGCATTTATATAGGGAATGTCTTACAGACCCCTGGGAAATAACATGGAATAAACAAGTAACCATCTTGAATCATTTAGAGTGGGGTTTTTTTCATTTTTCGGATGAAACATTTACTTTTTTTTCCCCTCCAAAGCAAAGAAAACCCATTTGTTCAACTACACGACAAGTCTCGTCCCCCTTGCAGCCACCTGAGGATGCTGAAGAAATCAATCAATTCCACAATTATATGGTGCCTTACAGACAACCATGGACACAGCCCATAGATTTTGGGGGCAATCAGAGCTAGAGAGGTCAAATGCTGTGTGCCATAATATCTGCTGACCCCAAGTATCAGCATCTCATTGGTGGTAGAGTTATTGTCTCCCAGCAGATAATTCTGCCTTAATTCATAGAATCATAGAATCGTTTAGGTTAGAAAATACCTTAAAGATCATCAAGTCCAGCCGTTAGTTGGCTCTGCCCACAGGCCCAGATGATATCAGCATCATTTTTACACACTGCAAGCGAATAAAAACATAATGCCAGGGAGTACAGAAGGAAAGAGACAGTGGGGGAAAGGCCAGTGGAGCCACCAGCATCAGTGGGAGGATGACAGAGCAGGAGGGCAAGCCAGGGCACACCAAAATCCTTTGGGTAGGGGATGGCAAGCTCCCTCTTCATTGCCCTGGGGATGGGGGATGGCTGGTAACACCCAAAAGGAAGGAGGCACCAGGAGCCCAGGACACATGTTTTTAGAGTTTAACAGTGAACAGGACTGAATGCCACACCGGGAAGCGTGACAGTCTGCCTCCTCTTCTTCAAAACTCATCAGGCATTAAAGGAGGGAGCTGTCTGCAAAATGAGTGAGATGAATGAGCTTGGGCTGGAGTGGAAAAGGCATTTAAATCATTTGTGGTAGGATTAAAGTTTTTTGTCTCATAAATTCAGGTCATAAAGGTAAGACAGTGTTAAGAGACGCTGGGAAAGACACCATACAGGGAGTCTTCGGCATCGGTTGGAAGAACTTTGCTGGGTTTTGTGGTTGTTATTTGTTTGTTTGATTAGAAATATGGACTTTTTTAGGGCTTTATTCTCCTCTGAAGTCCTTCAGTATCTTGCAGGAACATACGCAGAGTCTAATCCAGGGATACTGTAGATCAAAGTGCTGCCTCAGCTGCTGCATCGTATCAGATACAGCTCTTGTAGCAGGAATCTGTTATTTTTCCTGTTTTAGAAAATTCTGCTTCACTAGAAAACAGATCAAGAAAATAAAAAAAAATGGAGAAAAGAGCTGTTATTAAAACAAAAACTTCCTCTGTGACCTCACATGATAAGCTATACCCGGTAATCAGCATGAGAGAGTGGAGCATCTCTTTACCTTCAGAGAAACAGAAGTGACACCATCTCTCCCTGTTAGCTACTCACAAGCCCTCACTCCGACTTTGAGAGCTACCTGTGTAACCATGTTACAGTGTCTGTCTCAATTAGCATGACATTAAAGGAGATTTTTAGGGACCTGGAAATGTGACTGTAAGAAATGGTCCATACCATGTTTGATCATGCCGCTGTTAGGATGCGTCTTTGGGCCACTGAGCTGTTAGCAACTTGGCCGAGAGCGGCTGTATTAATCAGATGACTGTTAATGTCCAATATCTTGGACACTTCTGCTGCTTCTCTGTTTTGCTGTAGTTAGTCTAATTCTGGTGTTGCTAGGATATATCATCTTAGAGAACATAAACCCCACAAAGCCCTCAGTGACAAGCGGATTAGAAGAGCCCATCTACCAGTGGATTATGTATATGAACGAAGAATAAAATTAAACATTAAATGCTTTATTTCTGTTTAAAATGATGTAATTCTGTGGATGCTGAGATGAAATGGTCAGGTTGGCTCTATCTGTTGTGCACCCCCAAATGATAATGATCTGCTCCAGCTGTTCTCTCAAGACACATCTTTGCGGAAAGCGAGTCATTGTTTAGGGAACACCACAGACTTCCCCATTATCTGATTAAATGTAGACAAATCCAAAGTAAATGTAAGTAGTCACCACCTGAGCTAGTCACCCTCACTTCCCGTTTATTCAGTGGCAAGAACCACATACTTTTAGAGAATGAGTCTAAGCATGAAATATGTCATTAAAGGAAACTTGCCTATATCCACTGGGCCTTTTATCTGCTTCCTAATACCACCTAACTGTTCAAACATTAAAGTGTTGGATTCTAGCAGTCAGTCTTGAACTTGGGATCTGTATATAGACTGATGTGACTCAAGCAAACAGGATCCAGCAGGAGCTGAAGCTGCTACTTAGTGGAGTGTAAATGCATACACATAGAGATATGCTCATACCAAAATGAACAGGATTAAATTAATGCATTGCACACAGATGGGTCAAATCCATCATATTTAATCCATGAAAGAGTGAAGTAAATTGCTTGCAAACCAAGCAGGAATACTGTGCATCTCAAAATCATGTGTTTAGCCTAGGCTTAACTCCAAGTTTTCCTTCTCTGCAAACCTCTCCCATCTGTGGCACCCCTAACATTTAGGGACAAAGTCAGAAAGTGTTGTAAACCTTGGTGACAGAGGCCTGATAACATGATACAGATATTTGTGCCTAAATACCGCATATCCTTGCATCTAAAACACCACTCACTGGTACTGGTCAAATTTTAGACAGAGGGAGTGAAGAAACCATTGAATTTGGTGATGCAGTACTAGCTGAATGTCCAGTTGTTCCTCTGCTGTGCGCTGCAGTATCTGTCTCTGCATCAAAATGATGTAGCGCTTGATTTTGACTTTGGCTTCAGTCTTTTCTTTTCCATTTACTGTTTTGACAATGATCTCTTGGGAATTCCAGGAATCATAGAATCTGCCTGATATTCACCTCCATATGTGACATACGTGCCCTACTAATTTGCTGCCACACTGATGCCTACATGCCTGTGCGCGGGTACTTTTCCATAAGACCATGCATTTTTTCCCTGTGAATGTTCAAGAATTTCAGAATCTCTAAGATCCCAGATGGCATTTTTTTTAGCCTGTGCACTAAAAAATATTATAGACACAGAATCCTACTTTTTGTTTTCTTCTCAACTTCAGTTTTATTTCCTAATTCAGGTTCTCAAACTCATTAACACTGCAGGTTTGGGAACTCACTTGTCATGCAACTCTCCACCCCTTTGCTTTTGCCCAACACCAGAAGTCTGCTTATTACTTAGAGCATTAAAAAGCATGAGAATTTCACATGGTTTGGGTTCTTTCTTTCACCCAGTCATTTCTACAGAGCAACCCTCATCTCTTTGACAAGTCCCCAGTTCAGTTCTTCCCGAGGACTGTATACTCTTCAGGCCATCACAGGGAGATGCTAGGATGGTGACAGGTTGTAGCAAAGCCCAGTAGTTTTTGGCAAACCTGAATCCAAGTTGAGCCGGCCAAGCCAGAAAAACCTGGTGTGCTTCCTCACACCTAGTCCATGCACACTCATGCATGAGGCTTAGCAGCACGGACCCACATGAAAAAGAGAGCTCAGATTAAGGCATCTACAAATTCTAGTTATCCCTGGCATGCAATGTCAGGATGCTTCCTAGAAAGACCATGTGACAGGCTATGAGGACAGCAATAGGAGCAGCAGTAACTGGAATTTTCAGTCAGGACTGAAGAGAGCTGAGGAAATCCTGGGACAAACAGCTCTCTTTTGGATATCCCAGGTTGGAGACAAGGTGTCTTGCAATACCTGAGAGCCTTCGTTGTAGTTAAAGTAAATGTAAAACTGTCCAGCATGCTACTGCACAAACTGGCTTGAGGGCTGCTTGTTCTTGTCCATCTAGCTCTGCTTAGCACAGCCAAGGGCAGACTCATTTCAGGCTCTTTAGCAGATGTCCTAGAAGTGTTTGAGGCTGGTGCCTGAAGACAAAGGAAGAGGTTAGAGCTTTGATCATCCAGGACATTGTTTTTATGCGATGGGTTAAAAACATGAATTCCACAGATTCAAGAATAATGAATAGGGCATTGAGCAACAGGTGTCACAGCTCAAGACTCAAGTTCTAAATTGAGAGGTGTCTTTCTCAACTCGGTGGTGGCTGGGCAGCATAATTTATGGCTTTGCCTGTAGGAGGTAACCCTACTGTTAATAGGAAATGACCTACTAGTTAACCAGCAGACCAAGGTGCCTGTGTCCCATGGTCCTGTTTCCCACATCCTGGCTTTTGCTGCCAGCATTATGTTTCATATCGTGACTTCAAAGGTTTTTAGGAAGCTCTATATCTGTCTGAGGAGTGATGAATCCAATACTGGCACAAGAGCGATGTGTTGTGATTTCCCCTGTATTCAAAGCCAACAGCATACACAAGATGAGGGACTGGTGCTCTGCTGCACAGTCCGTGTGGGCTGCCAGAGCTGGGAAAAGGCCATGGGGGAGGTTTTAAAAAGGCAAATTTTTTTTTGTCCTTCTAAGGCTGTTTCATGTTACGGAAGATACTATATGGTGCACCATCTCATTTGGGTGACTGTTGAATGAGCCAGAACAGAAGGCACTTGGGGAAATGATGTATCACTAGTGGAAGAGCTGATCTAAGTGCTGGTGTGGAACATACATTTTCCCAAATTGCTTTCTTTTTGCCTTAAAATGACACTGGCTTTGACAGGAGAAATGCTTAAAAAGTTCAGCTGTATGCGCTGTGATATTCC